>NC_049201.1:81644926-81727426 GCF_013347855.1 Anguilla anguilla | reverse complement strand
TTGTATTTAAAACGATTTGGTTGAGCAATAAGCCGAATGAACTGTTGTTAAAACAAATTAAAAACATCAGTCTTCTCTCTTTCGCCCACCATCTGTTTCCCTCTCTCTTCTCTGAAAATGTAAATTCCAGCATACTCTATTTGCATTTCAAAACTGTGTTGTGTTACTTAAGCATCTAAATCAATGGATAACAGTAAAATAAAAACACCCAATCCTTCCCTGTCAGTTAAAAATATCTGTCTGTTTCTCTCTCTCTCCTCTGACTCTTTTCTTTTCTCTTATTTTCACTTTTGCCGGAACTCTCTCATTTTAATAATAGTAATTATAATGATACATGTATTTAAAGCACTTTTCAAAACATCGAAAAACACTTTACAGCAGAAGACAACAACCGAAAACAAAACCGCCACATGAAAACAAAACAAACAATCGAAACAGCAAAGTACAGAAATTAAAAGCCTCTCTCTCTCCCTCTCCCCCCCCCCTCTCGTTCCCCCTCCCCCCCCTCTCTCTCTCTCTCTCTCTCTCAGACGTCAGTTCCCAGTGGAACGTCTGGATGCCGCGGGACATCTCCACCATGACCAACTCCTGCGTGGTCATCCCGTGCACCTTCATGTACCCCTCGGGCGTCCGGCCCTACCGGGGCGTGCACGGCATCTGGTACTTCGGCCAGCCGTACCCGCAGTTCTTCCCGCCGGTGGTCTTCAAGTCGCGCACGGACATCGTGCACGAGAGCTACAAGGGGCGCACGCGGCTGCTGGGCGACCTGGCGCAGCGCAACTGCACGCTGCGCATCGGCAGCGTGGGCACCGAGCACGCCGGCCGCTACTACTTCCGCGCCGACCTCGGCGGCGCCAACATCTTCACCTACCCGGACTTCTCCGAGCTCAAGGTGCTCGGTGAGTCACCTTCATTCCTCCCCGGGTGGGGGGAGGGGGGGGGAGGGGGGGAGGGTGAGGTTTACACAGACCGGGAGACAGTCTCAAGCCAGAGACAGAAGGCTTTGGGTGTCCCTGAGGCATGCACATACACACACACACACACTCGCGCACACACACACACACACACGCACACACACACTCGCACGCACGCATGCGCACAGAGCACACACACACGCACAAACGTACATGCACACATACACACATGCATGTATGCACACAGACACATGCACACACGCACGCACGCACGCACGCACGCAGACACACATACGCATGCATGCACACACACACACACACACACACACACACATACCTGCACGCACACACACAGCTTTTGTAGCAGCTGATTGGAGCAGGGAATGATCTACAATAAAGCCCCACAGCAGTGGCCCTCAGAAACGGTGAGTCTCATAATCAGCCTTAAAATTCCCTGATTAATCAGGTAAAAATGAAGAAAGCTCAGATCCCTTCTTCAGACAGGAGTAGCTGCGTTTGGTAAATACACGGTTAGATGGTTTGGGGCTCTCTTTTTTATTTTGGTGCTTCTGTAATGGTTATATAACCTGCTGTGTGCATGACACACGTGTGTGTTTTTTGGGTAAAATGTGCTGTTTGCGTTCGAGCTCTCTCGCCGATAGAGGCTGGAAGCTCGATGCTGTGAGTGGGCTTTCAGTTTCTGGCCGATTGGCTGAGAGACCATAAGGACCAGGTTTTTCGAGCTGGAAACGGTTCAGAGAGGCGTGTTCGCGCGCTTGTGTGTGTGCGCGTGTGTGTGTGTTTGTGTGTGTGTGTGTGTGTCAGTCCCACCCACGGAAAGCCTTTCCAGATACACTCTTACTCACCACTCTGCGTCCAGCCAAACCTGCCCAGAGACTCACTCCCTACCTCCTTCCCCTCTCTCACGTTCTCTTTCTGCCTCTTTCTCTATCCCTCTCTCCCACCCTCTCTCGCTCCGTTCTCCGTTTCTCCATTTCTCCGCCCGCCCGTCTCAGACCAGCCCAACATCGACGTCCCCGAGGAGATCGTGAGCAACGAGAACCTGGAGCTCACGTGCTACGCGCCGGACAACTGCCCGGACGTGAGCCCCGAGATCACCTGGCTGTACGCGGAGTACCTGCCCGACCCGCAGTTCGTCTCCGACTACCTGGAGGAGAGCAACACGGCGGTGCTGTCCAGCACGCTGGCCTTCGTTCCCCGGCCCATGCACAACGGAATGATGCTCGGCTGCAGGGTGCACTTCCCCAACACCACCTTCGCCTACGAGAGGCTCATCACCCTCGACGTCAAGTGTGAGTGCCCCCCCCCCCCCTTGCCGCCCCCCCCCCCACCACACCCAATCACCTGTCTGGCACCCGCATTCCGCTCCGGTGACGCCCTCCCCGAGTGACGGACACACTTGTAATGCCGTTTTCACACAGGAATCAGAGCGGAGTTCCACCAATCACAGAGTACGTTGGTAATGAGAAACCGAGCAACGGCGATCGTGATTGGTGGATACCTTCTGTCTGTGCCAGTTTTTGTTCCCAACCCGCTCCACTAATGGAGATCCTCTCTGGTGTCCACGTGACTCCACGTCAAAATCACAGTTCTTTGTATATTTATGTTGGAAATGAAGGACTAATGAAAACACTATTATATGAAGCCAGTTTTATTCAGCTGATATTTTTTTTTATCAAGTTTTTTTATTTTTAATCCTGAAAGTAACAGTTTAACAGCTTAAGCTTTTAAACTGCCCATTACAGGAGGTTTTGGCATTGATCTTTGTAGACCATGTTTCTTAGGTGAGAAACATGCCGATTTACACTCTCACCAGTCAAGGGTACACCTGCTTGATGGGCTGCAGACCCGGGTCAAATACGTATTTGTTTTGAATTCAGATACTTTTCTGTGCTCTATTGATCTTGCCTGGTGTAATTGAGCCTGCCAGTATGACCAGAAGGCGGAGTTTGGAGAGTATTTCATTAGTTCCAATACACCAGACAAGATCAGTAAATCGTAGAAAAGTATTTGAATCCAAAACAAATACGTATTCGACACAGCTTTGGTGGACTGCCACCCAGAAGTCAATGTCGATTTCAGAATGGACACAAATCTCGAGCCTGTACATCAGAAAGAAAATTCTATTCATTTTGTGTTTATACGTTTGGAAAGTGAGCGTACATATTTATCGTGTGGCTTAACGAATCATTTATGTATATTATGTATATAAGAAAAAAAAAAAAAGTGATTTCACAGAGTCTTAAAGACACTTTTCCAACGCGTGGGCGAGCTCGACAGTCTGGTGTGCGGTCCGGACCGTGCCAATGTCGAGGGTGGGCAGCAGCACTCTAGCCCTGCAGGGTGGGGCAGAATTGGCCACGGCTTTGTCCAGGAAGGGAGGGATTTCAGGATGGCAGGACGTCCATGTCTTATCCTATGCCAATCACACTGTGCCATGGACCTTATCTGGCCAATCAAACTGCTCCATAGACCCTCTCTGGCCAAGCAAACTGCACCATGGACCCTCTCTGGCCAATAAAACTGCACCATAGACCCTCACTGGCCAATCGGATACATGGACCCTCTCTGGCCAATAAAACCGCACCATAGACCCTCTCTGGCCAATCAAACTGCGCCATGGACCCTCTCTGGCCAATCAAACTGCGCCAGGGACCCTCTCTGGCCAATCAAAGGCCTGCAGTTTGTCTCCATAAGCCACACGGGAAGCATCCCCCTCAGACTCAAGCTTTATTGACACACTTTGGAGTGAAAACAAGCAGCAGCTGCCATCACACATTTGGAGGTGTACGTGTCCTGAAATGAGAGGACGAGGTTTTAGCATAAATATTTTAAACATTTATATGTATTTATATCTTCTTATCAGTAAAATAAGCAATATCTTGATAGTAATGATTTGTTTATTCTTAAATTTGAATGCATATTCTAGTAATAATACATTTTTTTTTCAATTTCAATTTCACTTTTTTTTATAGTGCTTTTCACTGAGAACTATCACAAACAGGCTAAACAGAGAAACATTTGGGTTTCTATGTCAACATTTAGGTTTGTTTGAAAGTACAGCATTGATCATGAACCTTCCATAATAGTTGCTTATTCAACCACGTGCTCATGAATAGTCATAACTGTAAAAATGAGAGTTATCTGTGTAGGTTGCTTTCTGTCTGACAGTACAGACAAATCACTTCATGTGGCAACATTTTTGCGGTTGTGGAAAGTTCAGTGGCTTTTGAAGAAAATATTTTTAAAAAATTTTAAAAAATAATCCCATTTGAAATGGTATCATCATACATCTCAAGAGTTTTACAGATTTCTGTGGATGAATTCTTCTTCTTCTTCAAAAAAGAAAGAATGCGGAACCATATTATTTATCTGGGACTTGCTGGCTGGCCTGGCTGTTGAGAACATGGGAACATTTGGAACTCTGGTCCTCTTCCTTAGGGAAACTGTTCCAGGTGTCCTGCTGGCAAGACTGAGGCTAAATGTAGAACTAAAATTCTGAGATTAGATTCCTAAACGCATGTGAGAGGTGTGGACTGCATTTCTGCAATTTGGCAGGAGCAGCTTTACATGTGATATGATCTGTTAGCTTTCAAATGCAGCACAGAATTCCCCCATTCGAACCCTCATATCTTTTTTTAAAACCAATTACAGGGACACTATAGATGTCTTAGAAATGTGTGATTTTGGTGGGAATCTATTTTTGGAAAAGGAAATCTTATGTTCTGACATTATGCATTTTGAGAATTGGTTCCAGTTTCAACAATGGGCCTGTTTATGTTCTGAGAGTCCAAAACCTTTGGAAATACAAAAATACATTTTTTTAAATTTTCCATTTCATTAAAAAAAATTTTCATCCTATAATTTGGCTGTACTTGGTCTCATATCGACATTAGCCTAGCCAGGCTCATAGTATCACTTCTTTTCAATTTCTTAATTCCCTAAGATGAAGGCTATCTGTAATGTGTCTGTGATATTGCCCATGTCTCAGCACAAATGCTGGATTGCTAAAGATGCGTGACACTGTAGCGCCCTCTAGTGTTCATAGTATCAATTGCCGAGCAATTGAAGCTCGAATGACACTGTGGCAGTAGTCTTCTCAGTATTATGTGAGGGACATGCCATGCTACGGACACTAGAGGGCGCTACAGTGTCAAGCATCTTTAGCAATCCAGCATTTGTGCTGAGACATGGGCAACAACACAGGCACATTACAGATAGATAGCCTTTATCTTAGGGAATTAAGAAATTGTATAGAAAAATGTAATATGCTTCGACAAACCGACCCAAAATGTAAATGACTTGCTCTTCAGATTTGATGGAACTTTGTGTCAAGAGAGTAGACCAAATTTTCTAGGGGTTTGGGTATTCAATGAATACTTGTTTCATAGCAAATACGGAGTAGTTTATTTCTGAATCAATTGAATCAGAATAAGTTTGGTGCATCCTATTCTGTCATGCCAACTTAAGTATCTAAGTATGTAGATCTTTTTTTTTTTTTTTAAATGTGACCAATATTTTTTACTTGTATTTCACGGGAAGTACACTAAATTCACATATATGTTTTAGAAATTATTTTATGAAGTACATGTAGTTCATTTTAACCCTCCTGTTCTGTTCATTTTTTAGGTACAGCAAAAATGTTCCCAGTGATATAAACATACAGGGGGGGTTTGCAAATACATGAAATGAACCATTTTCATTTAGAATGTTGATTACACTAATTAAGGCCAGTAGAAGACGTTTCATACTGAAAAAATAATTTTAAGTATTTTTCCTAGATTTTCAAACTTTAAAAAGGGTCAATTTGACCCGCAACATAACAGGAGGGTTAAACAATTACTGTGGAGTGTGTTATCCCCCTGGGCTACAGAGTAAAATATTCAGCGTTAAATCAACCTCTGTTGGACTCATGTGTACCCTGTGAGAGCTGAATTTTACTGTGTAAAACATACTCAGGACGTTTTCTTTCCTTGTAAACGCCCGCCCCCCCGCCCCCCCCCGCCCCCCCGCCCCCCCTTCAGACCCCCCTCGCTCGGTGTGGGTGAACGTGACCCAGGAGGTCATGGAGGAGAGCTCGGTGACCCTGTTCTGCGAGGTGGACAGCAACCCCGTCCCGCGCGTCAGCTGGCTTTTCGAGGGGGAGGTGCTGCTGACCGAAACGGCCCTCAACGCCACGCTGGTCCTGGAGGGCCTGGACCCGTCCCAAGAGGGCCTGTACACCTGCGTGGGGGACAACGGATATGGCACCATGAACAGCTCCATGTACCTAGCTGTCAAGTGTGAGTCCCCTGGCCCAACCTTCTGGAAACTTCTCTCCGTCTCTGTCACTCTCTCCCTCCCTCTCTGTCTCTCTCTCTCTCTGTCCGTCTCTGTCTGTCTCTGTCTCTCTCCATCTCTCTCTCTCTCTGTCTCGCTCTCTCTCTCCATCTCTGTCACTCTCTCCCTCCCTTTCTGTCTCTCTCTCTGTCCGTCTCTGTCTGTCTCTGTCTCTCTCCATCTCTCTGTCTCCCTCTCTCTCTCTCGCTCTTCATTCTCACTCTTCACTCTCACATCTCCACACACAGCCATCCCCGTAAAAGGCTCCATACCATTCTGTTTCTCAGCAGAATGCAGGCAAATCAAACCTTACCCTGCAATTCTGTTACAATATTATCGCTATATTTTATTATTTTAATTCATGTTATTATCTCATGTTATTACTATTGAGTTTATTCTCGCCCTATAGAAACACCTTGTTATCTTCTTTGAGGTCCATTCAAAGGTCCTTTACTAACTTGACAAACAGGTAGTGTTTTTAAAAGACTCAGATATAAGACTGTACTGTACTTTTAAAAAAAACTGTCTCCAATACTTAACAAAATTTTATGAAAAATATGGGCTTTTAAAGTGAGTGCACATCTATGATCTTCCTGTACAGTGCTAGTTTTTCTGAAAAGCAATACTTTTCTGTGAAGTGTGAAGGAACTTGTCCAAAAAAAACACTTCCCTTGCTACATCTAAATTGAAAGAGAGAGAGAGAGAGAGAGAGCAAGAGAGAGAGAGAGAGAGGGGGGAGAGAAAGAGAAAGAGGAGCTCTGTAGAAGCTGAAACTGACTTCCTGTCAAACTCTAAACATATTTTGAGCATTGGTTTAAATGAGGTCCAAAACAGGCTTAGGGGTAGTGTTAGGGTTAGGAAAACAGTAAGTGTTAGCTTTGAGTTCAGGAGACGGGAGAAGGTCAGGACAAGATGAGTGTTTGATTTTAGATGAGCCAAAAAAAAATTTTCACTCGAGAGATAATATAAATAAGAACAACTGATGCAAGTCCAACAGTAATTTTAAAAATATCACACCAGCGGGGAGGGTGATAATATGACTAAGTGCACAGGGTGGCGAGACTTCATCTTCCATCGTCTCTCACAGAGGAAGACTATGAGGTCCTGGCTGCAGATATTTTCTCACGGCCAATGGTTCCTCACCCACTCTTTCGTTTCTCCTTCTTTTTTCTGTTCTTTTCTAAGTGTTTGATTTATAACTATAGTTACATGGAGCAGCTCAGGGACTTACTGCTGTAGTGCTGGCCTCAAACTTTAAACTTCTCTCTGTATTATTTTTCTTTGTCCCTCCCTCATCGCCCTCTCTCTCGACATCCCTTCTTCATCCCTTTCTCCCTCCCTCTATCCCTCTCCCCCTCTTTCTCTCCTCCTCTATCTTCCTCCCTCTCTCTCTCTCCCTCCCCCTCTCTCCCCCTCCCTCCTCCCTCTATCTTCCTCCCTCTCTCTCTCTCTCCCTCCCCCCTCTCTCCACCCCCTGCCTCTCTTCCCCCCTCTCCCCCCTCTCTCCTCCCCCTCCCTCTCCCCCCTCTCCCCGCTCTCTCCACCCCCTCCCTCTCTTCCCCCCTCTCCCCCCCCTCTCCACCCCCTCCCTCTCCCCCCCTCTCCACCCCCTCTCCCCTTCCCTCCCTCCCTCCCTCCCTCCCCCCCTCCCTCCCTCTCCTCCCTCTCTTCCCCCCTCTCCCCTCCCTCTCCCCCCTCTCCCTCTCCACCCCCTCCTTCCCTCTCTCAGTCCCTCCTCGGGAGCCCTGGGTGAACAGCTCTCAGACGGTGCTGGAGGGCTCCTCCCTGTCTCTGTACTGCACGACGCAGGGTAACCCCCCTCCCACGCTCACCTGGCTGAAGGACGGCGTGCTGGTGGGGACCATCACGGCGGAGGAGGAGTCGGTGCTGGAGCTGGAGGAGCTGACGCCCCAGAGCGACGGGGTGTACCGCTGCCTGGCGGAGAACGAGCACGGGCGAGCCAGCAGCTCGCTCAACGTCACCGTCGAGTGTGAGGCCCCCCCCCCCCCCACCCCTTACCCACGTGCATCTGGAGGCTTATGTGTAGGCTGTCATCTGGAGGCTAATGTGTAGGCTGTCATCTGGAGGCTTATGTGTAGGCTGTCATCTGGAGGCTAATGTGTAGGCTGTCATCTGGAGACTAATGTGTAGGCTGTCATCTGGAGACTAATGTGTAGGCTGTCATCTGGAGGCTAATGTGTAGGCTGTCATCTGGAGGCTTATGTGTAGGCTGTCATCTGGAGGCTAATGTGTAGGCTGTCATCTGGAGACTAATGTGTAGGCTGTCATCTGGAGACTAATGTGTAGGCTGTCATCTGGAGGCTAATGTGTAGGCTGTCATCTGGAGGTTAATGTGTAGGCTGTCATCTGTAGACTTATGTGTAGGCTGTCATCTGTAGACCTATGTGTAGGCTGTCATCTGGAGGCTTATGTGTAGGCTGTCATCTGGAGGCTTATGTGTAGGCTGTCATCTGTAGACCTATGTGTAGGCTGTCATCTGTGGACTTATGTATAGGCTGTCATCTGTAGACTTATGTGTAGGCTGTCATCTGTAGACTTATGTGTAGGCTGTCATCTGTCGACTTATGTGTAGGCTGTCATCTGTAGACTTATGTGTAGGCTGTCATCTGGAGACTTATGTGTAGGCTGTCACCTGTGGACTTAGGTATAGGCTGTCATCTGTAGACTTATGTGTAGGCTGTCATCTGTATGCTTATGTATAGGCTGTCATCTGTGGACTTGTGTATAGGCTGTCATCTGTATGCTTATGTATAGGCTGTCATCTGTGGACTTGTGTATAGGCTGTCATCTGTATGCTTATGTATAGGCTGTCATCTGTAGACTTATGTGTAGAGTGTCATTTGTAGACTTACGTGCTAAGCATGTGTCAGTCACACCCTCTTACCTCCCTCCCTCTCTCCCTCCTTCTCTCCCCCCCCCCCCCCCCCACAGTCGCTCCGGTCTTGCTGGAGGAGTCCAAGTGCACGGTGGTGAGGGAGGGGGTCCAGTGCGTCTGCATCGCCTCGGGCAACCCCGAGCCCACGGTGGAGTTCCACCTGCCCGACCTCAACCTCACCGTCAACGAGTCGGAGAAGCGCTTCAGCTTCTACGCGCACACGGACGGCCACACCACCACCGGCATGATCAAGCTGCGGGAGAAGGCCCACCAGGGCGGCGACGGAGGGGCCGGGGTCAACGTGCACTGCAGCGTCAGCAACGTGTACGGCTCCGACACCGTGCGCCTGGAGCTGCAGCAGGAGAGTGAGTGCTTTCCTCAACCCCCCCACCCCCCATTGGCCCTTGGAGGCGGGAAGCGCGTAATCCGATTGGTGGATTTAAAAAAAAAGCATTCACATCTCTGACTGGTGTAATAAAAGCAGCAAATACATCCAGCTCAGGTTTATCATAGCCAGACGATAAATCCGTTATAGCAGGGGTGTCCAGTCTCATCCGAAAAGATTGGGTGTGAGTGCAGGTTTCTGTTTTAGCCCAGTACTGCGCTGGTTCACTCCTTGTGCATGAGCACAGCAAAATCTTAAGGATACAGCCGTGGCAGGTGCTTATACAAACGTAACATGAAGATGAGGCCTAGGCTAATTAGAGCCCTTGTTGCTCTTGTTGTGCACACGCTGATTTAAATCGAGGACAGGCCCCCCACTGTAAGTCAAAGCAGAGAGTGTCTTGGTGTCGTGAATCATATGGAGTATTACAGTGATGACATCTTTTTGTAGGCCAACCTGTACGTTTCTTCCGCCTTCTGGCAACTGCCACTGAAGTTTCCATACTAACCTGCCTGCACGTGACAGGCTTTGTAGTTTGAATATAGCAGCTTGTTAGCAATGTACTTTTTAAAAGCACATAGCAGCTTAGATATCCACAGCTGAGATATCAATGGGTGTCATTTATCTCGTAGAACAGAAAACTACGTCCCTGCGGGGGAGAAAAAAAAGCATTGAAATCTGACGAGCGATCCTGTGGCTCAAAACTGCGAACTTTTTTGGGGTTTTAGGACTACAAACTGTAACACTCTGTTTTCGTTTTTTTGTCCCCCCCCCCCCCCCCCCCGTGTTTTAGAGAAGTACATGATGGCGGTAATCGTGGGCACCATTGGTGGAGTGGCGGTGATCGCTTTCATCATCGCAGCCGTGAGATATGTGGGCCGTAACAACAAGAAGTGAGTGGTGGGTGGGGAGGGGAGAGGGGGGTCTGGGCGGGCGGCATGGTGGGTCAGGGGCCTATGGAGGTCGGGAAGGGCCAATCACAGCCAGCCTACATAAAATTAGTGATGACTTTAGCCCAGTCGTCTGTTGAAAAAACGTGATGTTTTCACGAAATATACAGTGGGCTCCAGAATTGTTGGCACCCTTAATAAAAATGAAGAAAAAAGGCTGCATATAATAAATGACACAGATAATAATCTGTATGCTATGTTCAAACATATGGGAAAACTATATACGTTTATTTCAATACATTTACTCTCATGCTTCAATGTTTTTTTATTAAGTAATCAAATTTTTTCTGAAAACCATAGGTGCCATAATTATTGGCACCCCTATCAATTATTGTAAGTAAAATCAAACAAAATGAAATTGGCAGTACAATTTTTTTTGTGACGGTAAATTTGGTAATTTGCCGTCACAAGTCTGGTAATGGGTACAAAAAAAGACATACACGGTTAAACATACCACTTAGCGCTGTAAGGGCAATAATAAAAAGATGTGAAACATATGGAATGGTTGCAAATTTGCCAGGAAGAAGAAGCAAGTGCATGGTGTCCCCACGGACAGTGAGGAAGATGGTGAGGGAGGCCATTAATAACCCAATGATCACTGTTTAAGAATTGCAGAGATTGGTTTGTTTCTTGCGGTCAACAAGTCAAAAAAACATAAAACGGCACCTCCATACCAACTACCTCTTTGGAAGGGTGGCACGAAGACTGTCCTTGCTGAGCACAACAAACAAAACCAAGAATCTGGAGCTTGCCAAACCTCATGGGAATTATGACTGGAAGAGAGTGCTATTATCAGATAAGACCAAAATTGAATGTTTTGGCCATACACTTCATCGACATGTTTGGCGACAAAAGAGGAATGCATACAGGAGAAGCACCTCATACCTACGGTCAAATATGGAGGTGGGTCATTGATATTTTGGAGATGTTTTACTGGCAGTGGTCCCGGGACATTATTTTAGATCAATAGCACAATGAATTCAACAAAGTACCATGAAATTTTGGCAGAAAATGTGGTTGTCTCTGCTAAGAAGCTAAGACTTGGTCATAGGTAGATTGTCCAGCAGGACAATGACACCAAGCATACATCAAAATCTAAAAAATAAAAAATAACTGTATTATTTTTTAGTTTAGAATTTTTTTCAAGCCTTTTTTTTGCATATTTATCAAGGGTGCCAATAATTCTGGAGCCCTCTATATATATGTGACTGCCTAGTTTACACTAAAATATTAAGGAAGCTATGAGGCGATGAGTCATTAGTATGGCTCCTGTTTACAGGATTACTCAGGTCTCACGTGTCCATATCGGTTACCATGGCGACGTAGCCTGCTGGTGCTTGTTTTAAAAAAAAATCTGGGTGATTCTCATTGGCTGCTGGCGACTCACTTCACTTTCATTTCTCTGGTAAAAACTGGATTTAAGCGGTCAGATCAAGAAATTTCGGAACCACAATTAATTTTAGCGTTGGTTGTTAGGAACCTCTTTCAATTCTTTGTGGTATATACAGTGTTGTGAAAAAAGTATCTGACCCCTTCCTTATTTCCTCTATTATTGCATATTTGTCATGTTATGTTATCTAACGCCCATATCATCCTTGTGAAAAAGCAATTGCCCCCTTAGTTACTCAATCAATCGATTAATTATATTGATAATTTATTGAATTTATTGATTCAGCTGATTGAACACAGCCAGCCCCATTGAATCCAAACCTCACTCACATTAAACCTCACCACCAGAGTGAAATACCACAAAGTTTCTACAAGCACACTATGCCACTTTGGTTGCACCACCATTAGCAGCAAAGATTGCAACCAAACACTTCCTATAATGTCTTTCACATCACTGTGGAGGAATTTTAGCCCACTCTTCTTAGCAGATTTGCCTTAATTCAGACACATTGGCATTTATTTCAGCATTAATTCATATATTTCACATTTTAAGCAGACACCTTTTATTAGCAGCTTAATTGAAAGTCTCGATATGAGTGTGATCACCACAAACACATTTCTGCAGGCATTTCTGAGCAAATGTGATTCAAAACAACAGGGAATACATCAAATTAATTTAAATCCAGGAGGAAAAAACCACAGATTTTTGTATTCATTCACGAATGAGCAGGCTTATCCTGCCTGCCTCGTGCATCCGACGAACAGGTTGTTGGCCTATGTTTACTTTCCTGTTTACTTTACATGAGTCATCTGAACAACACGGGAATGTGACTGGTGTTTACGAATCAGAAAAGGCTTTGTTTCGACACCTAACGCCACGGAAACAGTACTAGGGCCCATTCTCAATGACCACTGAATTGAGCGGTTTTTCACTTCCTAGTTTACATGTGCAGGTAAAGGAGATCGACTCGTTTGGTACCTGATTGGCCAGTCTGAAGGAATACATCCTGGTGTCAGCACAGATTCTTTAGACTAACCAGATGGGCAGCTCCTGCATCCTGTCCGTCATCTCTAAATTCTGTTTTGAAATTCCAGCTGATTTGAGGTTGAGGCTCTGTATTACACTGCATGAATATTCACAAAAAGCCTTCACTTGGAACACACCCCCCTCCTCCTCCCCTCCCCCCCCCCACCCACCCCCACTCATGAATATTCATGAGTTTAATAAAAATGGAATGTTTCGGCTTCAGCAGTTGGGACAGGGAACGTTCGGCTGTGTTGAGAATGCAGATGAGCTGGGGATCTGGTCGCTCTGTAGAATCTGTGGCCGTTAGTGGCCGGATGGGGGGAGGCTGATCATGTGACTCCGTCCCCCCCCCCCCCAGAGAGAATGGAATCCCGGGGCAGGACCTGGGTTCTAAGCTGGAGAACCCCTCCCTGTTCTACAGTGCAGTCAAGAAGGACAAACAGAGTCTGAGGAAGAAAGTGGTGAGAAATGACAATAACCAAAAAAAATGAAAAAGATGAATAGAAATATAATTTGACAGCCCACAATCTGAAATGAAAGCAGTCTGCTATGCTAAAACATTTTTTTTTTTAATTTTTCTTTTGTTTTCTTCTGTTTTATTTCATGGTTGTCACTGGCCTGGATTCAATTCAAGCATTTGTTAGTGATTTGACGTGAAAATGAAAGCCAGGCGGATGTCATTTTTTTCCTCACTAAACACAGTTTGGCGATCGCCTTAAATTAACCCAGCAAACTTTATTTTCGAAAGTAACACCTGTAGCGTGAATTGTAAGTTTCACAAATGTCGATTTAATCCAGACCAACGTATCGTTTAGAGGAAATGAATAGCCGTATAGATCGCAAATGTGCTGCATTTAGTGACTGCTGTCTAATTATAGTCTGACACTGTGGAGATATAAGAGAAACGCAATGCCCCCCCCCGCCCCCCCCCAATCCTATTCTCCCTCTAACGCCTCTTATGTTGGCATAGCAACCTGCCTTTTCCTTGCCGTTTTTTATTTTATTTATTTTTCCAAACGTGTTTTCTCCTGTGTCATCGCTCCTGTGCGTTTGTGTCTCTCTGTTTCTCTCTCCCCTCCTCGATTCCGCACAGCTAAAGACCGAGCTTTTGGGGTCAAAGTTTAGCTCGATCCTAGAGGAGAGCTCCACGGTAAGGCTCGTGTCACCACGGCAACCGCGTCGCGTCCACGCCCCGATTCACCCCCCCCGCCGGGCACGACCAGAGCAGGCCTCGGCACTTTCCACACCGGACATCCGCTTGCTTCGCCATCGTGTGCATTCGCGCCACCTCGCTATCTACTGAACCATCGTTTCTTTTTGTTTCCTTTTCTGCGCTGCCGCTAACAAACAGTTTTCTGTTTCTATAGGCTGTCCCATTTCACTGCTCACTGATGAGTTTATTCCAAACTCCTTCACACCCTCCTTATCAGTGATTCCCAATCTCCCACAGCCCAAGACCGACATAGTGAGCGAATGCGTTTGCTGCGACCTCATCCCCTTAGTAAAATCAAGCGTGATGTATTTCAAAATATGGATTTATAAATAACAGACCATTCAGCATGTAGAGTATAGGCTTGTCATTTGTCTACAGCCGCGAGAGCATCCTACCCTGAGGGTCTCAGTCTGCTGTATTTTTCACCTCCACATCGAAAATGAGAGGGTACATCTCAAGGGCTTTTATTCTGAAGAACGAAACTTCTAATACACGACCTGGTCGGCTGTCCCACACATTAAAAGCTGTGTAAAAAATACCCTCTGACTTCAGTGTGAAATTTACCTTTCACACTGTACACTCTACCTGTACACATTTCACACTATACACTGTACCTGTACACCTTCCACACTGTACACTGTACCTGTACACATTTCACATCGTACAATGTACCTGTACACCTTCCACACTGTGCGTTGCACCTGAGCATTGAAGCTTGTGCAGTTCATGCAGCAGGTGCAGTGTTTAGGTCGATCTGAATGTTAGTGAAGGTTTAGTATATACTGTTTTTTTTGTTTATGTATCATCTCATACCTAGTCTTAGCCCCTCCCATGGCCCTATCAGTGGGGTCATGACCCTCAGTTTGGGAACCACTGCTCTAAACCAAACCCCCCCGCCCCCACTCCCACCCTAGTGCCCTGCCCCCACCCCCACCCCCACCCTAGTGCCCTGCCCCCACCCCATGCCCCGCCCGTGTGTGTCTTCCTGACGCTCTGCTTTCCACCCCCTCCCCCCCCCCCAGGGAGAAGACGGCGACTACCAGCCGGTGAGTGCCATGGCGGCGCTGGAGAGGCAGGAGCTGAACTACGCCGCCCTGGAGTTCATGGGGGTGCGGCCGCGGGACGGGGCGTCAGCGCAGGGGGACGACGGCAGCGACTACACCGAGATCAAGGCCAAATGAATCCCACTGCTCCCCTGACGCCCCCGTCCCGTCTGTGACACAGGAGGCCCCGCCTCCTCCAGCCCTTTCTCCTGCCTCTCCTTTAGTCCCCCTTCCCGCTCCCTGACCACGCCTCTCCCCCCACCCCCACCCAGCCCCGCCCCCCTCAACAAAAATCCCACCCTGCCCTTTACGTCCAATTTGCAACGCTGTGTCCTTCCTCCAGTCATTCTCTTTGTTATAGTGAGCGCACTGGCCGTCTAAAAGCCGTCCACCAGGGGGCAGCGATCCCACTGGACAGTCTAAAAGCCTCAGATGCTGGTCCTCCTGGTTGTCCTGCCCGATGCTGTGCGGTTGCTAAGGCGTCCGGTTGCTAAGGCGTCCGGTTCTTCGCCTGGGGTCGAACCCCAGACTGAGGCTGCCCGTTTCCGCTTCTCACACCTCTCTTAGCGTGTGCGTCCGTCCCGTCCCATCCTGTACCGTCCCGTCCCATCGCTCCACTGTCTTTAGCTCCGCCCTTTGCCCCTCCCACTCAGGATCTGGCTTCCTGCCCTCGATGCCCCCTGTGTCCGGCGTTAGCTGCAGCGTCAGAGACCCAGGGGGTGACAATGTCCTTCACTTACACATCATATGTCCCATCTTGGTTCAAGAGGCACGCCCCACCCCACCCCACCCCACCCCACCTCACCTCACCTCCCGTTCTCTCCCCACCCCACAAAAAAGATGTGTCAGGTTTTTCCCCACCCCGAGCACACCCTCCCTCTGTGGGACAGGGTCACCTCTGCACCCCCTGCCCGTTTGCCCGCGTGATCTCGTAAGAGGCCGTGGTTTCCCCACGGGTGGGTGGTGTGTGCGGATCGGTGTAGACGGGACGGCTGATGGATGGCATTTTGGAGTGCGTGTGATGTTGGGGAGGGGGGGAGCTTTTGCTTGGTAAAGGGCAGTTGATCTCTGGAAGGAGCGGTCATGCTCTAATTGGCCAGGACTGCGGAGTGCTGATTGGTCAGGGTGAACGCGACTCTTCAGTTTAAAAACACCTCTGCTCCATTCTCCCTTCACGTCCGTGGGCAGACATTTCTATGAGTGTAGTTGCTCACATTTACTTTTACACACATGAAAATATGTTTGTAAGTTACCCCTCACTGAACTCCTAGCCCCTGCTGTGTGTGGTTCAAATCTCTCTCTCTCTGTCTCTCAAAAGAAACTAAAAACATTTTTTTCATTAAATGAATCGTTTTTAGTATAAATTACTGGTTTTCCTGTCTCTTATCCCACTTTTGGGAGATAGTTTCACCTGCCTCAGATTCAGGGAAAACCTGGAACACCTCCTTAGTGTATTTATTACTAGCAACAAAGCAAAGCGCATTTCATCCAGACAATGTGTACACTCAAAAATATCTGATTCTTCCACTTTAGGAGTACCTGAAAGCTGGTAGCAAATAGTGTAAAGTGTATATGCCTGGTTATCCCTTTATCCAAAGGTGCATCTTATAAATAGGCTTTAAAATGGTTTTAAAAACATAACCGATGCTAATTAACTGTTGCCATGAGGTGTTTTACAATTTTGGGCAATGTGTAATAAGATAACATTAGATATTTTAACCTTGCATAGAATATATTTAGGTTACACAAATCTTCAAAAGGAATACTTCAGCCATATCTGTGATCTGTAAAATCACTTTATACATTCTTCTAACATGATGCTCTGTTATTGCACTAATAAATATTTCCAACAACAGTTTGTAAAGCATTAATAAGCAGTACATTGAGAGGGTAAAGAGATATCATGTATCCATGTAAATACCTTGCACAATGTTATCAGTGTTAAAAATGCCAATCTTCCAATGCGTTCCATAAAATTCCCTTCCTTTAATCTACTGCTTAATTTGGAACATGAACCTTGAAAATATAAGCGTATACATACATTTGTAACATTTTTTCCTTTATTTAAAAATTCATAGAATGATTCTCTGTGTTTTAATTATTTATAGACTCGAAAACAAAACGCGGAGATGCATTTTTGTCAGTTCTAATGTTTTTTCCCATGTGGTGTGCTGTAAAGCTGAGATGTATGTACGCGACGGTGTGGTGACCATAACCCTTATAAATGTGCCCGTTTCTTGCTTCTTCATTGACAAAGTAATATAAAAATCAGAAATCTGCAAATTAGCATCGTTTTGCCTGAAGTCTGTATGCTGTATCGCTGCTCACCATCTTTGATTTCACATTTTGTCTGGGCTTAAGAAAAAAGAAAAAAAATTTTTTTTTTTCAAAAAGACTAATCTAGAAGATTCAAAGCAAAACAAATAAGTGAGATACTAGGGAACTTGCTGTCTGTGTTTTTTTGTTAACACAATGGAATCTTTGATGTCAGACAAACCACAGCTCTGATCTTGTTGTGTTTTGTGTGTGAATTACTGGGCCTGTAGGCCTATCTGTACATATGATTCCTGTAATGTATTAATCTGAAAGTGTCAATGAGTTTCTGTATTGGTAAATAACACATTTTCTTTTTCCAAAATCCACTGGTCCCTTGTGGTTTTTAATTTTTTTTTAAACGTTACTTTAAACTCATGCATAATCATAGATGCCCATGTACGTATTTTTGAAACTGAGTAGAAGCACCATAGTTACTCAAAATGGGAACCACCAGCATAAATTTTGTGGAGGAAAACCTCCTCTTAGGTTCGATGGATGAGTCGGCGATGTAAGAAGAAAGACTAGAAACTATGATTTCTACTAATACTCTTTTATTTTCTTCTTATCTTTTTATTTCACATAGGCCTATGGGAGGTCTCCAGTACCATAAAGACACACAGAGAGCTCACCGAATTACGTTTTACATCCTTTTTTATTCAATCAGATCTCCCTCTACCATGATGTATTTTCCCTCTAAAACAACCAATCCCAGCCTAGGTCACACTTATGTGTCACCAGTTAGTTTAACAATAACTATTATATAATTTTCAATTTCAATAAATGACAGATATTTCGCCACACACACTTACAGAGGTATGCACTTTGTGACTTGAATAACAAGTATTTGTTCTCATGATTAACAATTGTTTAATCTTCCGGTTCCAATGTACATGCACTTTAAATGCATTCGATACATTCTGTAATCCACATGAAATATTTAACTCACATACAAACACACCAGCATATTCTAACAGAATATGTGTATATTATTACTGTTGCTGTTATTAATTTGATTTTCACTTTTTAAGTTTGCAATGAAATACTGAGAGATTGCACATATACAGCAGGTTAAACTATACATGTGCTAGATCAAAAACGTCTTGACCACAAGTTCATAAAATCTAAGGGTGGATATGTAGAACTACTATAGATGTATGAAGCAAAAACTAAGCAGTGTACCCAGTGTTTCCAAATCTATCCAAAGTGTCTAAATTATGCATTGCTTTAAATCACTACATATTCACATATTTCACTACAAATCAACTGTTTTGACTCAAGAAAATCACTGTTGCATAATTTTCAAATGGGAATTACAAGCTTTCAGTTAGTACAGTTGTCTGAAATATCTAGGGGTCCAGAAACATATCCAAAATCTCTCCAAAATTGAATAAAATGCTTTTTGTTCACTATAAAGCATATAAATGAGCCCCTTATGAAGGTTTAAGATGAAACATTGCTATCAGATTAAAAAATAATGCAAAAATATTGTCACACAATGCGGTACAGTACCTAAATGTGCAATAATTAACTCTTGTATGTATTTCTATACTCTGTGCTCTCGTATGTTTTCCTGTATGGGGATGGGACAACATGAAAACAATTTTCAACTGTCCACCACGTTTTTGCAATGTTCCAACTCTTACGTCATCACTGTTGCATGCTTCACAAACACTACAGCCCTAACTAACGCTTACATCACAGTGTGAAATATCCACATTATATAATACCACAAACCTATTTAAAGACTCTCAATTTCAAAAATAACGTATATAACCGAAGTATTTTTAGAAGTAATACTTACATAGCAATGATGAAATCTCCTCTATGTTCAGTAGATGAAGACAGAGACAGTAAATAAATGATATTGTTCTATTCGCTTCTCTTTTAAAGACGCTATTCCAAAAGCAGAATTAGACATGTTATACATCGTTAGAAAGCTTATACTCTCACCTACTGAATAAATGAATTGTCAATCAAGCCAGACTGTACTAAAAAGGGCGACGACGCCGTAAACAACAGGTGTGGTATTACGCACAGCTATTTTGGAAGATACCCAGGTGTCACAAACGCGCCTGTATTTCCCGAACGGATTGTCCAAGACAATATATGACCACGCAGTCTCATCTCTACACGTAAAACCACCAGTAAGGTTGTATATTTATTCAATATTTAGTCCCAGATATTGACTGTAGAATGACGTGGTATCATTTAAAAAAAATATTTCGTTATTCAGTGAGCAGCGTTTTCACTGCTGTATAGGTATATCTTAGGGCTATTGTCGGGTTTATCTTGTTGCTATGACGGAATATGATTTTTTAGTGGTGAAAGAGTATTTTTATGAATGCCAAGATAGACAGTATTGTCCATTATGTCAAGGGTGGGGGGTGTTTTGTAGATGAGACTGCGTGTTAAATGAACGACCAGCAACCTAGCATCAACCATTTACCCCTAGCAATCAAAGGATATTATAGCACTCACCACCGGAGAGTACCTAGTGCTACATTGAGCATGGGGCTGAACACCACCAGTGTCTCTGTCTCCGCTACAGTCCTGCCAGGCTAACGATTTGTACTCATTTGTGCTGATTTTCAGAGAGAAAAACAGGATGATAAAATAAAACACAAGAAGCAAGCAAACAATGCCACATATATGAAACGAAAGCAAATAGAATGCAATAATCAAGTTCAGGACACAAATATGCAGAAATTAATAATATCAATGAATTTGACGTTTTCTACTCTTCTACTCAATTGAAGGCTCTGATGAAATTATGACCCAACTATGAGAAAGTGTTTATTCTTATTTTTTGAGTCTTTTATTATAGACAACATTATAAACCTGCACAGTTAAAGTGCCAGATGACCGAAGTAATAAATAATGAAAAAAATAACTTAATAATGAGTGATAAAGTGACAACTAACATTGCTTAAAGGGAAGGAATAGGGACACCCTTTAATATTCGCAAAATAATCAAACTGTGCCACGACAGAACCTAAAACAAAGTAAGCAGAAATCACAAAGATAGTGTGGGCGGCATACAGCCTCTGGTCAAGACTCTTATGAGTTTGCCGTCATCCTCCTTATGATGTCATAATCAGGGGACATTGTTTTGTGGTCCAGTGTGGTGTAAGGATCGTTCACTTCTCTTTCTTGTTTCTGTTTCTTTCCTTTTAACCTGAAGAATTAAACAGCAGCGGTTTTACATTTACATACGCTACAGAACGAACGAACGCACAGGTTAATTTATTCTATTTGCAAAACATGCTCTATAACATTACTGATTTATATATATATATATGTATATATGCATCATCAATGCATATACACAGCAAAATGTGTGGAACACATTTTGCTTTGGATATACATTTATGATGCATATACATATTACTCAATAATGTAACAGAGCATGTTTGGAAAGAATGTACAAAAGGAGAAAGAAATATATTGATTAAAAAAAAAAAACCCATTATATGTACCAGAGTAGGTTTAACCTTTTCAAGGGTGCACTTCATATATGGTAATTATCAGTGCTAATTCGATTCACAATGTGCTTACTCGGAGAGATTGAAATGAGAGCAAAATGGTCTGAGTTAATTGAGCGCCGCACATTTCGCTGCACCTACCTCTTATGTACCATGTAGATGCAACAGAGGAGGAAGATGATGGCAATGCTCAAGGACACTCCCACGATGATCCCCAGGTTGCGTTTGTTGAACGTTTCTACAGACACACAAAAAAAGAAATCAGCAGAGGATTCTTACTGCTGTCTATTTCCTTGCCATTGGAGCTGAAACCTTTCACGCTGGTGCACCTTATGAATATTCATTAGAGAGGTGTGGCCAATGGCAACACCGGCAATGGAGGTTCAGTCCTTCGGCTCTATATTATGTAAATGATAATATAACCCTGGAACTGACCAACTGGAAGCAGGAGGAGATGTAGAGGGGAAGGTTAAAGATTAAAAATGTGATGCATCTTCTGAAAATGCATTAAGGGGCATGGCCAGGTTCCTGTGCTGTAAAACAGCACCAGAACAGCTGGAACCACCTGTGCTTAAGAAGTGGAGGAGATGGAAGGAACACAGGAGCTGAATATCTGGCGTGACCAGTTGGGCTCAGATCCAATCAAAACTGAGAAAGCTGATAAGATGGAAATGGACAGTTTCCATATTACACTACAAAAAAAGGCTATCTTAAGTGACTAAGTGTTTTTGTCTTGTAATGAGACAGAAAAATCTTATTTCTTTCTCTCAATTAGAAAATACTAGCTTGCTTTTGTCTTACCCCATTGACCAATCTTGAAATGAGTAAAAATGCCTAACCTCATTGGGAATATTTTTGTTATATTTAGCAAAAAAAAAAAAAGTCATAGAAATACAAGACTAAAACACTTTGAATTATTGAATGATTGTATTATTGTTAGATTTTTTTGCAGTGCAAAAAATGCATTCCATAAAACAATGTTTCTGAGCAAAGAATATGCAGTTCACATTAAAACGTTAAGAAAGTAAATAGATTTTTTCCAAAACGATACACACCACATAGCCACATCACACTTATTCTGTCATACTGCACACTATTTTGCGCGCTATTTTCGCAGTTTTAAATTTGATTGGTTAAAAAAAATTATTTTTAATGTACCTTTCATGTATGTCACATGCACCCCCATTCCAGCACTTTTTGTAATTTGCATTTGTCCTAATATTATAGCTTGTTCTTCTCCCTAGTTTGGCTCGGCATAAGCCAGGTCAGAATAATGTTCACTGCGTGAACTGGACTGTGTTCTTGGCTAGTACGAAATTAGTATTGTGCCTTATCAAACCTGTCTTATGTAATTGTTCAAATGACCATGATTTGCACTTTTTGTCCATCGCTTTGGATAAAAGCGTCTACTGAATAAATGTAATGTAATGTAATTTTAAAAATTCTGTTCAAATTTGTTTTTCCCGCTCTTACTGTACCTCTAGGCCCCCCCCCCCCCCCCCCCCCCCCCCCCCCCCTGCTGCCCGGCCACAGCAGCCCTCCGGCCTCGCCCATGTGGTTTCGGCTCGCGCACTTATATAAAACATTTAGCTAAATATATGAAACATTCAGCTAAATATATAATGCATTTAGCTAAATATATGAAACGTTCAGCTTCAATGTCTGGATTAATGTGTGAAACATGTACACCGCAGCCCACCAGGACAAGGAACTGAAAACCTGTCACTGTCACAAAGGCTGTGGCTGCGTGAATCCACAAATATGACAGAAGATCTGAACTGATGCCAAAGCACTGCAGGTGCATGCCAGGGTTGCCAGAATGTCCAGTTTTCAAATGAATCGTACAGGTTCTGACAACACCTACCGACAGCATGCATAACCCCCCCACAAACCCCCCCCCCCCCCGAACACCTGCGACTGGTTTCAACAGCATACATAACCCCCCGCCCCCACTCCAAAAACCTGCGCCTGGTTCCAACAGCATGTATAACCCCCCCCCCCCCCCCGCACCCCCCTCCAAACACCTGTGACTGGTCCCAACAGCATGCATAGCCGCCACCCCCCCCCACCAGTCTAGGATTGGTTACGACAGCATCCATCCAGTCCATGTCTTGTTATAGATCTGGCAACCCCCGTGCATACACACGCGCAGAAGAAAGAAAAAAGGGACCACTTTTCTCTTTTTAAAAAGTAGTACAAAGACTGCTTGTTTACAAACAATAAAATGAAAGTGTAAAGGTAATGTTTTCTGAATGCGAAATTTAGACGGGGAAAAAAAAAAAAAAAAGTACGTGAAAAAGAATAACTTTTTAACCCAGTAGAAAAGGCCAGGACTTACGCATGACCGAAACCTGAATGGTTGATGTGCCTGTGTTCTTGCCATGCTGGAACTCACAGCTGTACTCCCCAGAATCCCCTCTGCTGACATTGGGCAGGGTGAGCGTGAGCGTGAGCTGGGCAGCGAGCCCTTCCTTCAGCGGGCGGGGCTCTCCGAGCTTGCGCAGGGAAAGCTTCCCCCGGGAGTGGCTCTCCACAGCGCAGGTCAGAGTGAGAGCCTCGCCTTCCCGAACGCTCTCTGGGGTCAGGGAGAGCTTTGGCTTCTGCCAGGCTGCAAAGCAAGGGTTCAAAAACAGTCAGGGACACTGGGCGTGCGAGTTCAAATCTCATGGGTGACATGGGTGCAGTATCACCAAACAAGGATTACTTACATTTAGCTGAAAATTTAACTAAACATATGAAACATTTACCTAAATGTATAAAACATTTACCTAAATACATGACACATTAAGCTAAATATATGAAACGTTTAGCTTCAATGTCTGGATTAATGTGTGAAACGTGTACACCACAGGCCACCAAGCCACGGAACTGAAAACCTGTCACCGTCACAAAGGCTGTGACTGCATGAATACACAATATGGCAGAAGATGTGAACTGATGCCAAACGCACGGCTCGGAGTGAGGGCCTCACCATGCTGGATGCTTCCTGGCCCGGGCCGTGCTGCAAAGCAAGGTTCAAAAACAGTTTGTTTTAGAGGGCCACAGGGTGCGCTGGTTTTCTTTTCGCCCTAAAATCATAACATAGGCCCAGGAACCCCAATGAGGTGAGTTAACACTGCGGATGACTTCGCTCAAAAAATTTAGCTTCATGGGGAAATAGGAAGTAGACACATACATTTTACTTTTCCATTATACGTACAGCTTACACTGTATGTAAGCAAGCCTTTGTATTGGTGCTGAGGTTACGTTCGCATTACAGGTTCCATGGCATAGTTAAATGCAAGTGTATTGGGACAGTGACACAATTTTTGTTGTTTTGGCTTCTGTACTCCAGCACATTAGATTTGAATTAAACAATGAATTTGAGCCCAAAGGGCAAACTGCCAGCTTTAATTTGAGGGCATGTACAGTACATCCATATCAGGTTATCCATGTAGGTATCACAGCCCCATTTTAGCCGAGCAAAAATAACTGGACAATTAGCTACTCAGCTGTTTGTGGCCAGTTTTGTGTCATTGCATCATTAGTTCCTGCACAAGAAAGCCAGAAGAGCTGATTCTACGTTACACAATAAAACCGAGAAACAACGAATCGTTTTTCCTCTTACTTCTCACTTTTCGAAATGATGCTAAATTTGAGGGTTCCGACGGCCCGCCCAACCGAAAAATCAGACACAAGCTTACCGGTCACTCGGACCGCCACCGATGCTGTGCGCGTCCGCCGAGGCTCTGGCCCGTCCTCGGCACCGGTGTACTCCTCGCTTTCCTCCGTTCGCGCGGCCTGCACGGCGATGGTGTACTCCCCGCTGTCCTCCGTTCGCGCGGCTCTGATCGCCAGCGAGCACTGTCCCGAGGAGAAATCCCTCCAGCGCCCCAGGCGCCCGTCGTAGCGCGCCCCGGGAATGCTCTGGCCCATGGAGAAGTGCACGACGATGAGCCCCTCTTTCCTCCACGTCCCGACCAGGCGTCGGCCGTCTGTCCGAGGCGGGGGGGTGAAGTTGCAGGGGATGTTGAGGGGGAGCCCCTCCTCCCCCGTCACGACGGACGGCACAGATATTTCCAAAGCTGCAGACAGCACAACCGCTGAGGCAATGGAGGAAAATAAAGATAGAAGAAGAGTCCAGTTTTGCAATAGATCAGAAGAACTCTGAACTGATGCCAAAGCACTGCAGGTGCATGCCAGGGTTGCCAGAATGTCCAGTTTTCAAATGAATCGTACAGGTTCTGACAACACCTACCGACAGCATGCATAACTCCCCCACAATGCCCCCCCCCCCGACCCCCCCAAACACTTCCGACTGGTTCCAACAGCATACATAACCCCCGCCCCCGCTCCAAATACCTGCGCCTGGTTCCAACAGCATGTATAACCCCCCCCCCCCCTCCAAACACCTGTGACTGGTCCCAACAGCATGCATAGCCGCCACTCCGCCCCCCACCCCCCACCCCCCCCCAACAGTCTAGGATTGGTTACAACAGCATCCATCCGGTCCATGTCTTGTTATAGATCTGGCAACCCCCGTGCATACACACGCGCAGAAGAAAGAAAAAAGGGACCACTTTTCTCTTTTTAAAAAGTAGTACAAAGACTGATTGTTTACAAACAATAAAATGAAAGTGTAAAGGTAATGTTTTCTGAATGGGAAATTTAGACGGGGGGAAAAAAATAAATAAAGTACGTGAAAAAAAGAATAACCTTTTAACCCAGTAGAAAAGGCCAGGACTTACGCATGACCGAAACCTGAATGGTTGATGTGCCTGTGTTCTTGTCATGCTGGAACACACAGCTGTACTCCCCAGAATCCTCTCTGCTGACATTGGGCAGGGTGAGCGTGAGCTGGGCAGCGAGCCCTTCCTTCAGCGGGCGGGGCTCTCCGAGCTTGTGCAGGGAAAGCTTCCCCCGGGCGTGGCTCTCCACAGCGCAGGTCAGAGTGAGAGCCTCGCCTTCCCGAACGCTCTCTGGGGTCAGGGAGAGCTTTGGCTTCTGCCAGGCTGCAAAGCAAGGGTTCAAAAACAGTCAGGGACGCTGGGCGTGCGAGTTCAAATCTCATGGGTTACATGGGTGCAGTATCACCAAACAAGGATTACTTACATTTAGCTGAAAATTTAACTAAACATATGAAACATTTACCTAAATGTATAAAACATTTACCTAAATGTATAAAACATTTACCTAAATGTATAAAACATTTACCTAAATGTATAAAATATTTACCTAAATACATGACACATTAAGCTAAATATATGAAACGTTTAGCTTCAATGTCTGGATTAATGTGTGAAACGTGTACACCACAGGCCACCAAGCCACGGAACTGAAAACCTGTCACCGTCACAAAGGCTGTGACTGCATGAATACACAATATGACAGAAGATGTGAACTGATGCCAAACGCACGGCTCGGAGTGAGGGCCTCACCATGCTGGATGCTTCCTGGCCCGGGCCGTGCTGCAAAGCAAGGTTCAAAAACAGTTTGTTTTAGAGGGCCACAGGGTGCGCTGGTTTTCTTTTCGCCCTAAAATCATAACATAGGCCCAGGAACCCCAATGAGGTGAGTTAACACTGCGGATGACTTCGCTCAAAAAATTTAGCTTCATGGGGAAATAGGAAGTAGACACATACATTTTACTTTTCCATTATACGTACAGCTTACACTGTATGTAAGCAAGCCTTTGTATTGGTGCTGAAGTTACGTTCGCATTACAGGTTCCATGGCATAGTTAAATGCAAGTGTATTGGGACAGTGACACAATTTTTGTTGTTTTGGCTTCTGTACTCCAGCACATTAGATTTGAATTAAACAATGAATTTGAGCTCAAAGGGCAAACTGCCAGCTTTAATTTGAGGGCATGTACAGTACATCCATATCAGGTTATCCATGTAGGTATCACAGCCCCATTTTAGCCGAGCAAAAATAACTGGACAATTAGCTACTCAGCTGTTTGTGGCCAGTTTTGTGTCATTGCATCATTAGTTCCCGCACAAGAAAGCCAGAAGAGCTGATTCTACGTTACACAATAAAACCGAGAAACAACAAATCGTTTTTCCTCTTACTTCTCACTTTTCGAAATGATGCTAAATTTGAGGGTTCCGACGGCCCGCCCAACCGAAAAATCAGACACAAGCTTACCGGTCACTCGGACCGCCACCGATGCTGTGCGCGTCCGCCGAGGCTCTGGCCCGTCCTCCTGCACGGCGATGGTGTACTCCCCGCTGTCCTCCGTTCGCGCGACTCTGATCACCAGCGAGCACCCTCCGGAGGCGAAATCCCTCCAGCGCCCCAGGCGCCCGTCGTAGCGCGCCCCGGGAATGCTCTGGGCCATGGAGAAGTGCACGACGATGAGCCCCTCTTTCCTCCACGTCCCGACCAGGCGTCGGCCGTCTGTCCGAGGCGGGGGGGTGAAGTTGCAGGGAATGTTGAGGGGGAGCCCCTCCTCCCCCGTCACGACGGACGGCACAGATATTTCCAGAGCCGCAGACAGCACAACCGCTGAGGCAATGGAGGAAAATAAAGATAGAAGAAGAGTCCAGTTTTGCAATAGTTCAGAAGAACTCACCCACCCCCCCCCCCCCGCCCACCACCAAGACAGAGTAATGCAAGGATGTAGCCCAATTTTCCATGCTAGCTTTAACAAGCTAGCTTCTTTAGCACTATTAATGAACACATCCAGATTGGATTAAAAATATCTGGTGTAATAATAATAATAATAATAATAATAATAATAATAATAATAATAATTATTATTATTAAAAAATCGAAATCCAAAGACCCATGAACACAGGTAAGTCTGCTTTAAAAGAGTGTATCAGCTGTTACTCTGATATGGTTTAGAAATCGAAATCCAAAGACCCATGAACACAGGTAAGTCTGCTTTAAAAGAATGTATCAGCTGTTACTCTGATATGGTTTAGAAATCGAAATCCAAAGACCCATGAACACAGGTAAGTCTGCTTTAAAAGAGTGTATCAGCTGTTACTCTGATATGGTTTAGAATGCACTTCCAGGTATGAGGTGCATAACAGCAAAAAAAAAAAAAAAAAAAAAACAATAAATAAAATAATAATTAATAACAAAAAAATAAATAAATACTGTTATCATAAAACAACAGCCATTTGGTAACAGAGCTGCTTTTCAAAACATCAGTAAATGTCGAAGTCTTTTTCACGTACCCGTCGCAGATACTAACAGGAACAGGCAGACCGCGTCCTTCATCTTCTCAGCAAGCGGCGAATGAACAATGATGGGAGACGAGCGGCTCGTGGGAAAATAAGGCGGCCATTTCACAACTTCCCAGGTTCCCCTTTTTCTTGCGGTTTCTGTCATCCGTCAGCAGGCTTTTGACAGCAGCAGCGCCGGGACATTCTGCAGAATCCCGCTTCGCGCCAGAAGAATTTACAGTACTGCAATCGTCCCACACAGGGGTGTAGCACAAAATTCTGGGCCCTATACATAAGCAAGTCTCTGTGGGCCCCCTTCCGCTTTTGATCCATGTCTCTCACGCATCATTCCAGGCTTTTTTCGAGGGCCCTCCCCCCATTCGGGCCCTGGGTAGTCAGTCCCACTTTTCCCCCCCGCTACGATGCCCCTGGCCGCACAGCCACACCCCCATGTGCCCTGCTCTTGCCGAATGGCTGAAGCTTAGCAAACGTGGGCTTGGGAGACCCCCTGAGAAAACAAAGTTGCTGCTGGAAGTTGTGGTGTTGTCGGGCCAGCAGGGACCCCATCTTCCCTCAGGTGAAATAAACCCCAATGCCCCAGTGTAGTGACCCAGTGCAGTGATGGGGACACTGTGCTGTAGGAGAAGCTGTCTTTCAGCTGTCTGTCTTTCACTGTGCTCACTAAAGATCCCTCATCGCAAAGAGTAGGGGGTTCCCCGGTGGCTAACCTTCCAAATTGGCTCTCTCAACCTGCCTCCTAATCATCCCCTGATTTAATTGGGGCTAACAAAAAAAATTGTTCTCTCCCTCTCCACCTCAGCTGATGCGTGGTGAGCCTTCTGGCTGCAAAATGGCTGCTGTGCATCACCCAGCTGGGTGCTACACATTGGTGGTGGCTGAGGTGAGCTCCCCAAACATCACTGTAAAGCATCTGGAAAAGTGTGACAAAAGTAGTTGCAACAGTTCATTCAATGCAACAACTGCTGGAATACCTCTAATTGTAAACAGGCTAAAACCTTTAACCAGCACCATGTAGTCCAAGTTCTTTTTTGTCTCCATCCAATTTGGTAGTTTCATGATCTGCAGTAGACCATTTGTGTGAACAAAGACTGGGTGGTAAGATAGGGAGGCCGCTACAGACATTCAACACAATGCAGACCCTCTCACCAACGTGCATGTTCACTATATGACCAAAGGTATTTGGACACCCCTTGGTCTGGGGCTTTTTTTCATGGTTTGGGCTAGGCCCCATAGTGCAAGACAAAATCTTAATGCTACAGCATACAATCACATTCTAGACAGCTCGGCGCTTCCTCAACAGTTCGGGCAAGGCCCTTTCCCGTTTCAGCATGACAATGCCCCCGGGCACGCAGCGAGGTCCATATATAAAAGGTTTTGTCAAGATCAGTGAGGAACAACTTGCCTGGCCTGCACGGAGCCCTGACCTCAACCCCATCCACTGCCTTTGTGACGAATGGAATGCCGACTGCGAGCCAGGCCTTACAGCTCAATCAGTGCCCAACCTCACTAATGCTCTTTTGACTGAAAGGAAGCAAATCCCTGCAGCAATGCTCAGACATAGTATAAAGCCTTCCCAGAAGAGTGGAGGTCGTTGTAGCAGCAAAGTGTGCACCCACTCCATATTAGTGCCCATCTTTTTGGATAGGATGTTGAATGCCATGTGTTCACATGCTTTTGGGCATGTAGTGTATGAATCAGAAAAATAAACATTGAAGCGTTAGTTTGCTACAGGGGTGACAGACAATATAGCTCATTGGCTGCAGGGTTCTTTGTAAGACACTTTTGAATGTTAAAAATGCATAAGACTTTGCTTTTGTTATCAGTAGGTCTTTTTGATTATACTGTTTGACTTGGTTAACCACTTGTCTGATAATCTCCTTGTGCCATCTCCTTGTACTCTCGGTCACAAATCAAGTTTCAGTTTCTGAACACAACATCAAAAAATGTCTTAAGTTTATGGCAGGTCACAGCAGGGACAGATGAGCTGCAAATCGAGTTTGTAAGGAAGTCCTTAACTTTGCTTTATTAGCAAGAGTGCAAATAATGTGAGTGCGCGCAGACACACACACACATGCGCGCAGACACACACAGGTGCAAACACCCAAACACACACTCACACACACACATGTGTGCATGTACACACACTAGTGTACACACACACACACACTCACACACACACAGACACACACACATGCGTGCATGTACACACACTAGTGTACACACACACACACTCACACACACACAGACACACACACATGCGTGCATGTACACACACTAGTGTACACACACACACACACACACATGCGCGCATGCACGCACACACACCAGTGTGCACATACACACACACACACACACACACACACACTCACACGCTGTATAGGCTGGGCCCTTGTTTTTTAACTTGTCAGAGGTTCGGTTCTAATTTAGATCCCACGCCTCACTGCTTTCTCCTTCTCTCTGGCCCCCATGGGGGGGGGGGGGGGGTGTGAAACCTCTCGTGGTCTCCGTGTGTAGTTGTGTGTACATGTTTGGACTTGCATGTGTCTGTGTATGCATGTGTGTGCATGCACGTGTGTGTGTGTGTGTGTGCACATGTGTGTGTGTGCACGTGTGTGTGTGTATATGCATGCTTGCATTTGTGTGTGTGAATGATGTTATCGTACCAAGGCAATTTAATTCATGAGAAAAAAAAACTGTGTGCACTTTGTCCCCCGTGGGAGTGGATTGTGACAAGTGCACATTGAGCGATCTCTCACCTGCATCCTGTGCCACAGAGCAGAAAAAGGTGCAGCCAAGACAGACCACCTAAAGCTGCTAGACATCAGAAAGACACGTACCTATTATTCACCCTTTGAATAATAGGTTTCTTGCATCGTTTTGAAATTTTTAAAAAGTGTTCTAGAACTCCAGTGCTTTCAGTTACCAGTAGTGATTGTTACATCAGCATTAGAATGTTCACTTAAGAACATTCTAACAACCTATTTGTGATCCCACAACTTAAAGAGATAAAACATATAAAGAACACTGCTAAATTAGGACAGAATACCAGCATGGTGCTGCTGCACTCCAAAGTTGTTTAATCTTACTTAATCTTAAGCAGTGAGAACATTCTGACTGTTTGGTCTGCGGGGTCACAGGAATCCCAAATCATCATCGGCGCTCACAAAATTAAACAAATCGCTTGGGAGCATGGCGCTGACATTGCGTTTAGCAGATGATGTCATTCGGAGTAACGTGGAATTGGTTCAACACAAAGCTTGTGGCAATAGCACGCTTACGAAGTCTTACATGGAAATGTGGAAATGCTCTGAGACGGAAACACGCTGCATATGTGTTTGGTCGCGTGCATATGCGACCTGAAAATTTCTTAAATAGATGCAATAAGCACCTCCTCCATCCTGGGCTGGAAAGGACCCGTACTTTTTATTAGGGGGTGGGGGTTGATTGAATGATCCGCTCGTGATATATTGTTTAAAAAAAGAAGATTAGCATAAAATCATAGTCTGTCCAACACTTCATCAACACATCTCTGTCCTGATCTCTTTTGTTCTTCACAAATAGTCCAGCAACCACCAAACTTAAAGGTGTAGTATGGAAAAAAAATACGTTTCACCCATTACATTAGATTTATTTGGCAGACGCTTTTTATTTTACGTACAAAAGTGCATTTCATGGTCATGGACAACTACAAAACACAGGTTCAGTATGATACAATACTTATTTAATACAGCTATTTCCAGCCAAGAACACAGTTCAGTTCACACAGTGAACACTATTCTGACCTAACCTCTGCCAAGCCAACTAAGCAGAAGAACAAGCTACAATATTAGGACAAATACAAATTACCAAAAAGTGCTGGAATGAGGGTACATGTAACGAGTGTCATGAAAGGGGGGGGGGGGATTTAAAGTGAAATGATATACAGATTGGTGGTAGTTAGTCCAGGTATAGTCTGGTGCGATGAGTCTTCAGACCACGGCGGAAAATGGGTAGTGAGGGAGAGGTTCGAAGAGGGACAGGAAGTTCGTTCCACCATGGGGAGTGAGGGCGGAGAAGCTCCATGGTCCCTTTGCTTGGGTGGGAGGGGGTACACCCTCTCCTACCCCCTCCCCTCAGCTCTCCCTCCAAAACGAGGCGCTGATTCATCCAAAAGTCTGTGGAGAAGGGAGCAGGGCCTGTCGTGTGTTAACTGGCGCAGTTAGGCCGTAAAAACATACCCGTTCCAATGTTCACTCTTGTTTTGTCTCTTGTTCAATTGCTTTTTTTTTGGTCAAAATCTTTTCATCTACAGTCTTTCTTATCTTACTTATTTTTTTAAAAGCAGCATACACCGTTGTAAGCAAAGGCAGAACTGGCAATTTCTACAGATTCAACCTGGTCCAAATATCTTTTTGCCATACAGTGAAAGGTTTTCTTTGGGCTCATTAATTTGTACGATCTGTAGATTATTATTATTGTTATTATTATTCTTTAAAAAAAAAATTTCTGATTCATATGGCTGACTCTTGCATGTGCATATTCAATACCTTAATGCAACCCAATAACCTCAGAACATCTGGCTAAATCAAGAAGATGCACCGTTTATGCACATGTGTAAAAGTACACAAAGTTGCTGCATAATCTCATCCTGCAGGTGTGATGATACTGTGCTCCATATAAATGTGAATATCAATATTATGTATTTCTATTAGCATTAAGTTAGTAAGTAAAAAAAAAAAGTAAGTAAGTAAAAAAAGAAAAGACTGATGACGTGTACTTCCTCCTCTCGGTCATTCGTGGTTACAACCCGATTATAAAGTGGGTACATAACAATCAATAATTCAATTATGAGGAATAAATACGTTTACATTTGCATCCGTTTGTATTTTGATAAAGAAGATTTCAGTGGCGAGGGGGAAGACACCTGTGAAAGACGCAGATGGTCACAACAGGAAACGGCAGAATATGCGCTATCAGTTAGTTCCTCTTTCTCTATAAAAAAATGGCTGCTTTCTCAAACACACTTCCACAAATGGAAGACTTGTGAAAATAAATACAAATCAGCAGGTCTCTGGAGATGTACCGTAAAAATATACAGGTAAATGCAAAAAGAACTTGGGCAGTAACACAATTTTTGTTGTTTTGGCCCCGTACTCCAGCACATTGGATTTTAAATTAAACAATGAACACGAGGTTAAAGTGCGGACTGTCAGTTTTAATCTGTGGGTATTTACATCCCTCTCTGTGGGCAACAGTGTAGTATGACGGGTAAGGAGTTGATCAAGGCAAGCCCTTGCGCAAGATACCTAACCTGCAATACTCCAGTATATACCCAGCTGTATAAATGGATGCAATGTAAATGCTATGTAAAAAAGTTGTGTAAGTCGCTCTGGAGGAGAGCGTCTGCTAAATGCCTGTAATGTAATGTCATGTAATCTCAGATGCTCTGTGAAGGAATTCTGGCCTTTTGCATGCACAGTGTTACAGTTTTTTTTACAATTGGTTACAAGCATGGCTCAGTGCTAGACTCACTTTTTCAAAACTCTTCACACTGTTAGCACAACAGAAGTCTATGTGGACCAAACTGTGACTGACTCTTTCCTTGCTTTAACACAAAATGCCTAGGTTTAACACAAGACATTCAATGACCACAGCTTTCAAAAGCTGAATTTTGAATTATTTTCTCACTCAAAGTCAACCACCAGCAAAATCATGTGTATGCACAGCCAATTTTTGTGAATTCTTACATACTCTTTTCAAAACTGTTAAATATAAGTTCGAAACCTAACATACATTCAAATGGACAGCAATTTGCCAAATTACAAACACCCCATTGAAATACATTCAAAATCCTAAAAAAAGATGGTTATGGATACAAATAGTGAAATATTATTGATTGAAATTAATTAAACGAGCCCAACCACAGGTGATTCCCATCTCAGTTAGAGACCTACCCTGGTGTTTTCCATTGGCTATAAAAGGATACATGTTTGGAATGTTTTTTTTACACCTCAAATTCAAAATGGAGCCTGCAAGAGACAGAGGAGAAAGAGTGGCACGGAGAGGGAGAGGGGTGTGCATGCGTGGTGGTGTAAGACAGCAGCAGAGAAGACCAAGAGCTGTAGTCTCTGATGAGATTAGGGCTACTGTAATTGACCGTGTAATCAGCCATGGACTATCATTGAGAGAGGCTGGTCTCAGAGTGCAGCCAAATCTGGCCTGCTCAACAGTGTCTTCCTGCAAACCAACAGGTACGATATGTATTTTGAAAAGGCATGACTGCATATTACAGTGGTAAATTGATCTATAGTAAGCCTCTAGAAAATCTATTGCTTGCGTGCAATTCTCGTTGTATTTCTTCTTTAGGACCCAAGGACTTCCTCCCACGGGGGGGAGGGGAAGAATCTTCACTGATGTTCAGGAAACGGCAACTGTTGATATGGTTATCACAAATAATACCATAAAACTAAGGGAAATTCAGGCCAGAGTATTGGCCGACAACCGAACATTTGGAAATATTCACAATGTTAGCATGGCAGCCATTGCTTGTGTCCTAAAAAAACATCAGATCAGTATGAAGCAATTGTACACTGTTCCTTTTGAGAGGAACTCAGATCGTGTCAAGGAACTCTGACACCAGTATGTCCAGGCAAGATGTCTATGTGATGATGGTTTTTGAACAACTCTGTTTGGCCACAGTAGGACACAACACACACACAGCCATAAAGCCTTTACTGTTGGTATGAAGTAATACATGTAACCTTGAGGTTGCCTTGTGGATTTCTTTTAGAGAGTCATGGAGCTTGAAGCCCATCAGACACCTCATTTTTTCATCTATGTGGACAAGGCTGGGTTCAACTTGGCCAAAACACGCCGGTGAGGACGGAATTCGATCGGCAAACTACAGAGCTACAGTGGGTGTCCCAGGCCAGAGGGGTGCCAGTATCACCATGTGTGCAGCGATATCCTCAGATGGATTGCTGCTACACAGACCGCTCATTGGGCCATACAATACAGAGTGCCCCATTTCGTTTCTTGATGAGCTCCATGGCAGGCTTGTGCCAGTGGAGGAAAGAGGGGAGGTGAGGCAGTTCTTTGTTATTGTGTGGGACAAGGTGACATTTCCAGAGGTGGACAATCCAGGTTCAGAAAGTAAAAGTTCATCCCAGGATTTTGTTCCAGTCACCTGGATTTGCTAATGAGCACCATTCTTCAGCCAGGAGGTAGAGCTAAATCAGCTGGCTGAGTTCAGGGGTGGATGCAATACATGGCAGGACTTTTACTTTCTGACCCCTGGAATGTCCACCTCTGGACATTTCACCACTCCCATGCAGTCATCGAGTGGTTTGCGGCCCATCCTACTATGCTGTCACTGTTCCTGCCGCCGTACTCGCCCCTTCCTCAACCCCACTGAAGATTTTTTTCTGCGTGGAGGTGGAAGGTTTATGACCACAATCCACACAATCAGATGTCACTTCTCAATGCAGTGAATGCTGGATGTGAGGACATATCCGCAGAGAATTGCCAAGCTTGGATCCGGCATGCCAAAAGATTCTGTCCCCGGCGTTTGGCAAGGGAGAACATTAGGTGTGATGTGGACGAGAACATGAGACTGGGTGGACTAACATGATTTGTGTGTTTTGTTTTGTTTTTTGAGCAAACTATTACTTTTGTTATCCTTACAGCAATTTTCTTTTACTGTAGTTTATTTTTGAATTACTTTATGGCAAAAATAAAGAAAAAGAAAACCCTGGCAAAAATAAAGCACATTGAAGCTTTTCCTGTTGCATTTCTATGACTTCCTGTAGTATACTGTAGTACATTCTATAAAGAGTTACCATTCTTACTGTATTTCGTAATGGGAACTTTGTTTACTGTAAAATATGCACATTTCTTATACTATCAACAATATATATATACACAACAATAAACTAGGGAGCACAAAATGATTTACTACTTCAAAGATGACGCATCTACTGTAATGCTACCTGTTGCTAGTGTTTTTTTAGGTTATTGTGTTATGAGTGACAAAGTGTTGCTGTTGGAGAAAACTAGTGCTGGTGTTCTGGTAGAATTATTTGATTTTGACACAAGTGTGCAGTGTTTTGGTAGTTTTGGTGCATTTTGGGTGTGAAATTAACTGTTGTGCCAAGCTGCGTGTTGGTACGGACAACAGTGTGAAGAGTTTTGAAAAAAAAAAAGTGGACTCAATATTAAGAAAAGTCTGTAACCAATTGTAAAAAACTGTAATTGGAAAATTGGCTGCTCAGCTGTTTATTGGCCAGCTGTGTGTCTTTGCATCATTACGTCATGCACAAGAAAGCTTACAGAAGGTCTATGATTCTAGGTGTGGAATTTGCATTTGACGTCCCTTGCTGTTGTCTCTCAAATAATTGTCAATGCTGGGAAAGTAGGTCGTCATGAGGTGTAAAAATGAGAATTAATCGATCAGAGATATCGGCAAAACATTGGGTGCGTCAAAATCAACTGTTTGTTACATTGTTAGGAAGCACTGGTGAGGTCCACAATACCAAACGACCTGGTAAACTATGGAATAATACTGTAGTGGATGACCAAAGAATACATTCAATTGTGAAGAAAAACCCTTTTTCAACTGTCAAACAGATGAAGAACACCCTCCAGCATGTGTCAAAGCCAAAAATAGAGACCGCACCAACAAAACCTTAGAGTGTTGACCTCAAGATGCAAAGCAGTGGCAAGCCTCAAGAACAGAACAGCCAAGTTAGAGTTCGCTAAAAAGTGCATTGCATATTAAATTATAGAGTTCTGGAACAAACTCTCACGGACAAACGAGATTAGTGTTAATCTGTACAGAAGTGATAGAAAGAGAAAGGTGTGGAGAAAGGAAGGGCCTGCTCATGATCCAAAGCACACCGCCTCATCTGTGAAACATGGTGGAGGTAGAGATATGTCTTAGACATGTATGGCTGCCACTGGAACTGGCTCACTTGTCTTGGTTGGTCATGTGACTGCTGACGGCAGCAGCAGCAGGATGAATCCTGAAGTGTACAGGAAAATTTTATCGGCTCAGATCCAACCAAATACCTCAAAGCCCGCTGGGCAGTGCCTCACCTTGCAGCAGGACAATGACCCCCAAATGTACAACTAAAGCAACCAAGGAGTTTTTCAGGGCCAGAAAGTGGAATGTTTTTGACAGGTCAAATCAATCTCCCAGCCTGAATTCAACAGACCAACAAACTGTAAACACTGTATACTGAAAGACTGAAAGAAAAAAACCTGCAAAACAAACAGGAACTGAAGACAGTTGCAGTACAGGCCTGGCAGAGCATCACCAAGATCTAGAGATGTCTGTGGGCTGCAGACTTCAGGCTGTCATAAACTGCAAAAGATTTGCGACCAAGTGGCAAATATCATGCCTGTATTTCAGATTATGTTACTTTGTCCAATTATTTTTGGTTCCCTAAAATGGGGGGACTATGTATAAAAAATGGCTGTAATTCCTACATGGATCGCTGGACATAAATGTAAATATTCTTAAATGAAATCTGACAGTTGGCATATTTATCTCATATTCATTGGTTTATTTCAAATCCAATGTGCAGAGTACTGGGCCAAAACAAAAACAAAAAATTATGTAACTGTCCAAATACTAATGGACTGCATGTTTGTGGAATTAAATATAAAAGAGAGGTTCACGAGTGAAGTTCATGTAAATCTTCACCCCTTTATTAAGTTACACTTCATGCAATAAAAGTGTTTCCACAAGCAAAGTTGTAGTCAACTGTTTATCGTTTAAAAATAAATTGTCCATACTAAGTTGGAGATGAAGGGGTGTAAATGCAATTTCGTTTTAGTGTGTTTGTTTGTAAGATGCATGTGTGCGTGTGTGTGTGTGTGTATGCACGCGTGTATACGTGCATGTATGTCCATTAACTTGTGTGTGTGTATTCATGTGCCATGTTTATTTGTGTACTTGTGCATTTATGTGAGACCATGTGCATGTGGTTGTGTATATATAGATGCATGTGTACTGGTCACTGTTTGCGTGTTAATGTGTGTGTGTTAATGTATGTGTGTGTGTGTGTTTGTGTTAATGTGTGTGCATGTGTGTCTATATGTGTGTGTGTGTGTGTGTGTATGCGTGAGTGTGTGTGTGTAAATTTGTGTGCGTGGGTGTGTATGTATGTGTGTGTGTTAATGTGTGTGCGTGTGTGTGTATGTGTGTGTTAATGTGTGTGTGTGTGTGTATGCGTGAGTGTGTGTGTTAATGTGTGTGCGTGTGTGTGTATGTATGTGTGTGTGTTAATGTGTGTGCGTGTGTGTGTGTATGTGTGTGTTAATGTGTGTGTGTGTGTGTGTGTGTGTGTATGCGTGTTAATGTGTGTACGTGTGCATGTATGTGTGTGTGTTAATGTGTGTGCATGTGTGTTTATATGTGTGTGTGTGTGTGTTAATGTGTGAGCGTGTGTATGTATATGTGTGTGTTAATATGTGTGCATGTGTGTGTGTGTGTGTGTGTTAATGTGTGAGCGTGCGTGTTAATGTGTGTGTTTGTGTGTGTGTGTGTGTGTGTGTTAATGTGTGAGCGTGCGTGTTAATGTGTGTGCGTGTGTGTGTGTGTGTGTGTTAATGTGTGTGTTTGTGTGTCTGTGTGTGCTTTAAGAGTAAAAGCCTCTTAAAAGCCACACTAGAAATATCAAGGGGGTGGGGTGGGTGGTTTACTTACTTCCTTAGATCTACTCACTTCTGTTTTAAGGCCAGCACAATGTTTCTGCTTATATGTACTCTAATTTAATCTATTTAAAATCGTGAAGCGGATGGAGGGGGAGGGAAGTGGGGGGGGGGGTTTGGGTGGGGGGGTTTGGGGCGGGCGGTGACGCCTGCAGGGTGGGCGGGAACATCTCCACTTGCAGTTTCCATTTCTGCAGGTGATGAGCTGAAGTGACCCATAGATCTGGAGCTCACTGTGGAGACAGTCAGCTGGAGATATCAGACCTCCCCGCGGGCCCCTGCGCAGACAGGAACATCACAGGTACAGCTCGCTTCCTCCCTCTGCACCTCCCCCTGCGAAAGGGAACCCGTAGCATGGCTGCTTTTGGGAAAAAACGGGCTTGCTGGCGCTCAAGGTCATAGGTAGCTTCAGACCCCAGGTGGGGCGCTGACTTGTTGAGTGATGTATTCAAACCTGAAGAGGGATACGTTGCACGTACAAATGTTATGCTAGTGAGTCACTCCACATAAGAGATATCTGTAAATAGCTTGCTTTCTGGGTAAAAAAAAGTAAAATGTGGAAAAAGCCTAGCTCTCCTTATATTTGCACTAGTGTATGTTGTGTGAAGGAAGTCTGCTAGCTAGCCGGCTTGAGGATCGACTAACCTCGAGTGCTGTGAAAAAGTATTTTTCCCCTTCCTGGTTTCCTCTAGTATTGTGTATTTGTCACACTGAATGGTTCCAGATCTTTAGACGAAATGTAATATTAGACAACGCAAACCTGAGTAAACACATTTTTTAAATTATTGCATTTATTTAATGAAAAAACACTTATATCACCCATGCGTGCAAATAATTGCCCCCTTAAACGTAATAACTGGTTGCATCACGCTTAGCAGCAATAACTGCAACCAAATGCTTCCTATAATTAGATATCAGTTTTTCACTTCACTGTGGATGAATTTTAGCTCACTCTTCTTTGCTTCCTGGGTTTAAAAAATGTGACTGTTGTGTGGTTTAGCTTTTTTATCATTCGAGAGATTAAAGTGATCTCAAGTGAGGTTTCAAAAAAAATATTATTTCAGTTTTAGGGTATGTTAGCAATTGGCTGAGACAGATTTTGTGTGCAATGAAGAATATTGCCTACAAAAAATAAATAAATAAATAAATGTACCTCTGGAAACAAAAATATATTCTTATAGCCACTTAAATATATTCTCTTGCTTTTGGCAGGCCATTTTCAAGCACACAGGTCACCAGAAACTGTAAATATGTTTTAAAAATATCGTTAAAAAAGTAAAAAAGTAAAGTTTCACTTTAATCTCTCGAATGATCAAAATGCTAAACCACACCCCCCCCCCCCCCCCCCCAAAAAAAAAAAAACCAACACACACCAGTTAAATCACAGTGCAATGAACATGGGATTTAATATTACAGTAGCCAAGAATACTAATGCCTGCAATTTCAACCTTTTTGAAAGTTTATCCATGCTAAGGGTGTATGGGAAATGCAGTCTTTCTGTGAATCATGAATATCATAATGATACCTTAATGATGCATCCACAAGGCCTCACGACACTGCAGGACGTTGTCTCACTTCTGGTGAGAACAGGCTTCTTTTGAGTATGCTTCTGTTATTCAGTTAATAACAAAACAGGAAGCCAGACTACATGACATTTCTTGAAGGAAATTTTTGTGTGTTGTTATATGAAATATTTTGAGCTTTACAAAACAAAGGAATAGCAGGAATTGTAGGTATTGGGATCTCTTCTCAAACAACTTCAAGACGTTACAATTACACAAAATAATATTTCTTTGGCCTACTACACACAACCCATTTTAATGGTTGTAGATACCATCTATGACTGATAAAGCCAAATACTGATCATCCTAAACACAAGCATTTTTTTTGTGGCTGGAAGTTTCCAGAAGCATGAACAATGCAGACTGCAAAAGTGACTTATGAGTAATACAAAATGATTCACATAACTAAAGCCTGCTTTTCCACAGGCTGGCAATTTCAGTAAAAAGGCAGCACACAGGTAGACAAAAACTGATACAAAATGAACAAAACTGTCACAAAACCACTGCTGACAACTATTGATCTTTCAAAGCTAAAGAATTCAGAATTGAAATGACTACTTTTTCCATTCGCACAGTAAAATATTCAGTGCTAAACTACAGTTCACACATTTGAGACACGCAGTCAGCGTCATACTCATAAATGTGCTACAGGGAACTGCCGAAATAAACTGCCCGCTCACGTCCTACATCGATGCTCGTAGTCAGCTCATGCTCGTCTGTTTTCGCCTCGCGTCTCCGACCAATGCAGGACATCGCGGTCAAGGGGTATACTCCTTCAACCGCGGGTGCCCCTGGTTACCCTCAGGTTCTTTTGACAACATCACCTAAACCGTTGTTCCCGGTGGAAACGTCAGCATGTTCAGCAGCCTTAGACACTGAAACACCCCGCCGAAAACAAGTGCTCCCCAAAAAGGGAATCCTGGGGGAGAAGTGGGAACACGCTGGGATATTTAAATGTTTATATTACATCTGGATCCACCCACAACCTGTGCAGAAGCACCCCCTGGAGTGAAGTGACCCCGGAGATCTGAAGCTCCCCACAGAGACGTCGGCTCAAGATATCGCTCTCCTCCCAGCCTCGTGCAGACAGGAAGGAACACCACAGGTGCGGGTCACTTCCTGTCTCTGCACTTCCCCCAGCGAAAGGGAACCCGTAGCCTAGCATGTTGCTTTTGGAAATGGGCTCGCAACTCAAGGTCACGGGTTCAATTCCTAGATGGGACACTGACTCTTGAGTAGATAGGTGTTTCCAACCTGTGCAGAAGCACTTGCTTTCAATGCACTGTGTATCCCTCTTTTACTGAAGCGTTTCTATCATCATCATGGTAGTTACCTGTATTGCAGCCTTATCCAGATTGAGCAAAAATCAAAATCAAAACCGCGTCATTGTGAGAGTAATATTTCATCTAATTCAAATATTATCATCCATGTGTACGATAGGGAAGTTAACAGTACTGTATTGATATTAATGCTAAGTGTGCCGTTAAAGAGCTGTAGCATAACCTGCAGAGTACACTGTCTGTGAGTACGTGATAAGTCCACCGCTAGGTCTCATGCTGGCTTTTGTTGATTTGATTTTGAGTAGATTTTGTGCTGGAAGATAAAGTCCTGTGTCAAAAACATCATTTTTTTTACAGTAAAAATTTGATGGATAAGGTGTTTATTAACAAACAATATCAAAAAGTACTTTTTTTTCACCTTCCCAAGCGTTGCACAATGGCCAAACACTATGAGGGCGTAACTGCTATGCCTCACTGCCGCCCGTCCTTTCTGACAGCATTGCTGCTCCTTCCCTCCATTTCCCAGCTCCTTCAGTGCACACAGAGGACCCCAGTGGGGAAAAAAAGAGACGAAACAGAGCGACATCATCGCCTTTCTACCGACTACAGATTCGACTGTGCCATCGCAACACAATGACAGGAGTCATCTGGGCAGTGCTGATCTTCAGTCTGGCACAAACAGTGTTAATAAGTAAATATGTCAACCACAACAATACAACAAATAGTGCAAGTGGTAGGATACATCATTTTCACAAACATATTTAGTTATCCATGTGCAATGTGCATATAATTTCTTGTGTGATTAACGCATGTGAAAAGATGATTGAGGTTATATAGGAGGGGAATGTTGTACAGGAATCACAGTGGGAGGAGAATGTTGTACAGGAATCACAGTGGGAGGGGAATGTTGTAGAAGAATCGCAGTGGGAAAGGAATGTTGTACAGAAAACACAGTGGGAGGATAATGTACAGGAATCACAGTGGAAGGGGAGTGTTGTACAGATATCACAGTGGAAGGGGAGTGTTGTACAGATATCACAGTGGGAGGGGAATGTCGTACATATATCACAGTGGAAGGGGAGTGTTGTACAGATATCACAGTGGGAGGGGACTGTTGTACAGATACCACAGTGGGAGGGGACTGTAGTACAGATACCACAGTGGGAGGGGAATGTCGTACAGATATCACAGTGGGAGGGGACTGTTGTACAGATACCACAGTGGGAGGGGAATGTCGTACAGATATCACAGTGGGAGGGGACTGTTGTACAGATACCACAGTGGGAGGGGAATGTCGTACAGATATCACAGTGGTAGGGGAGTGTTGTACAGATATCACATTAGGAGGGGAATGTTGTACAGGAATCACAGTGAGAGGGGAATGTGCACTGTGATTCCTGTACAATATTTCCCTCCTACTGTGATTCCTGAACAAAACTCCCCTTGTACAGCAATCAAAGTAGGAGGGGAATGTTGTGCGGGAATTGCAGTAGGAGGGGAATGTTGTACAGGAATCACAATGGGAGGGGAATGATGTATGGGAATCGCAGTAGGAGGGAAATGTACAGAAATCACAATGGGAGGGGAGTTTTGTTCAAGAACCACAGTAGGAGGGGAATATTGTACAGGAATCACAGTGGGAGGGGAGTGTTGTACAGATATCACATTGGGAGGGGAATGTATTACAGGAATCACAGTGAGAGGGGAATGTTGTACAGAAATCACAGTGGGAGGGGAATGTTGTACAGGAATCACAGTGAGAGGGGAATGTTGAACAGAAATCACAGTGGGAGGATTATGTTGTACAGAAATCACAGTGGAAGGGGAGTGTTGTACAGATATCACCGTGGGAGGATAATGTTGTTCAGATGTCACAGTGGGAGGGGAATGTTGTTCAGATGTCACAGTGGGAGGGGAATGTTCTCCGGGAATCACAGTGGAGAGGGAATGTTCTACAGGAATCACAGTGGGAGCAACCTGGTGGTCCTCCCAAAGCCCTTTAAATATGTTCGCTTGTTGGCATAGCAAACGGTGATGTAATTTCCTTTTCATTTATAGATCCATTGTCTTCAAATGAAAAAGGGGATATGGGTAGGTACATTTTCCTCCTCGTGTGTTCCCATCTCTTACAGTCATATTCACGCATTTTGACAAATATGATTTAAAACGATCAAACCAGGGAGGGACAGTATTGGCCTCATCAGTCCTGGGAGCCATGTTCCTGAATAAATCAGCATTGGGACAGGACTCCTGTTTGGGTTGGGCCCTTTTAAGAATCACAGTGGGAGGGAATGTTGTACAGGAATTGTAGTGACAGGGGAATGTTGTACAGCAATCACAGTAGGAGGGGAATGTTGTGCGGGAATTGCAGTAGGAGGGGAGTTTTGTACAGGAATCACAGTAGGAGGGGAATATTGTACAGGAATCACAGTGAGAAGGGAATGTTGTAGAGATATCACAGTGGGAGGGGAATGTTGTACAGATATCACAGTGGGAGGGGAATGTTGTACAGATATCACAGTGGGAGGGAATGTTGTGCAGGAATCGCAGTGGGAGCAACCTGGTGGTCCTCCCAAAGCCCTTTAAATATGTTCGCTTGTTGGCATAGCAAACGGTGATGTAATTTCCTTTTCATTTATAGGACTATCGTCTTCAAATGGAAAAGGGGATAAGGGTAGGTACATTTTCCTCCTCGTGTGTTCCCATCTCTTACAGTCATATTCACGCATTTTGACAAATATGATTTAAAACGATCAAACCAGGGAGGGACAGTATTGGCCTCGTCAGTCTTGGGAGCCATGTTCCTGAATAAATCAGCATTGGGACAGGACTCCTGTTTGGGTTGGGCCCTTTTAAGAATCACAATAGGAGGGAATGTTGTACAGGAATTCTAGTGAGAGGGGAATGTTGTACAGCAATCACAGTAGGAGGGGAATGTTGTGCGGGAATTGCAGTAGGAGGGGAATGTTGTACAGGAATCACAATGGGAGGGGAATGATGTATGGGAATCGCAGTAGGAGGGAAATGTACAGAAATCACAATGGGAGGGGAGTTTTGTTCAGGAATCACAGTGGGAGGGGAATATTGTACAGGAATCACAGTGGGAGGGGAGTGTTGTACAGATATTACATTGGGAGGGGAATGTTGTACAGGAATCACAGTGAGAGGGGAATGTTGTACAGAAATCACAGTGGGAAGAAAATGTAGTACAGGAATAACGGTGGAAGGGGAGTGTTGTACAGATATCACAATGGGTGGGGAATGTTGTACAGATATCACAGTGGGAGGGGAATGTTGTACAGGAATCACAGTGAGAGGGGAATGTTGTACAGAAATCACAGTGGTAGGATAATGTTGTACAGAAATCACAGTGGGAGGATAATGTTGTTCAGATATCACAGTGGGAGGGGAATGTTCTCCGGGAATGACAGTGGAGCGGGAATGTTGTGCAGGAATCACAGTGGGAGCAACCTGGTGGTCCTCCCAAAGCCCTTTAAATATGTTCGCTTGTTGTCATAGCAAAGGGTGATGTAATTTCCTTTTCATTTATAGGACCATCGTCTTCAAATGAAAAAGGGGATAAGGGTAGGTACATTTTCCTCCTCGTGTGTTCCCATCTCTTACAGTCATATTCACGCATTTTGACAAATATGATTTAAAACGATCAAACCAGGGAGGGACAGTATTGTCCTCGTCAGTCTTGGGAGCCATGTTCCTGAATAAATCAGCATTGGGACAGGACTCCTGTTTGGGTTTGGCTCTTTTAAGAATCACAGTGGGAGGGAATGTTGTACAGGAATTGTAGTGACAGGGGAATGTTGTACAGCAATCACAGTAGGAGGGGAATGTTGTGCGGGAATTGCAGTAGGAGGGGAGTTTTGTACAGGAATCACAGTAGGAGGGGAATTTTGTACAGGAATCACAGTGAGAAGGGAATGTTGTAGAGATATCACAGTGGGAGGGGAATGTTGTACAGATATCACAGTGGGAGGGGAATGTTGTACAGATATCACAGTGGGAGGGAATGTTGTGCAGGAATCGCAGTGGGAGCAACCTGGTGGTCCTCCCAAAGCCCTTTAAATATGTTCGCTTGTTGGCATAGCAAACGGTGATGTAATTTACTTTTCATTTATAGGACTATTGTCTTCAAATGGAAAAGGGGATAAGGGTAGGTACATTTTCCTCCTCGTGTGTTCCCATCTCTTACAGTCATATTCACGCATTTTGACAAATATGATTTAAAACGATCAAACCAGGGAGGGACAGTATTGGCCTCATCAGTCCTGGGAGCCATGTTCCTGAATAAATCAGCATTGGGACAGGACTCCTGTTTGGGTTGGGCCCTTTTAAGAATCACAGTGGGAGGGGAATGTTGTACAGATATCACAGTGGGAGGGGAATGTTGTACAGATTTCACAGTGGATGGGAATGTTGTTCAGAAATCGCAGTGGGAGCAACCTGGTGGTCCTCCCAAAGCCCTTTAAATATGTTCGCTTGTTGTCATAGCAAACGGTTATGTAATTTCCTTTTCATTTATAGGACCATTGTCTTCAAATGAAAAAGGGGATAAGGGTAGGTACATTTTCCTCCTCGTGTGTTCCCGTCTCTTACAGTCATATTCACGCATTTTGACAAATATGATTTAAAACGGTCAAACCAGGGAGGGACAGTATTGGCCTCGTCAGTCTTGGGAGCCATGTTCCTGAATAAATCAGCATTGGGACAGGACTCCTGTTTGGGTTGGGCCCTTTTAAGAATCACAGTGGGAGGGAATGTTGTACAGGAATTGTAGTGACAGGGGAATGTTGTACAGCAATCACAGTAGGAGGGGAATGTTGTGCGGGAATTGCAGTAGGAGGGGAGTTTTGTACAGGAATCACAGTAGGAGGGGAATATTGTACAGGAATCACAGTGAGAAGGGAATGTTGTAGAGATATCACAGTGGGAGGGGAATGTTGTACAGATATCACAGTGGGAGGGGAATGTTGTACAGATATCACAGTGGGAGGGAATGTTGTGCAGGAATCGCAGTGGGAGCAACCTGGTGGTCCTCCCAAAGCCCTTTAAATATGTTCGCTTGTTGGCATAGCAAACGGTGATGTAATTTCCTTTTCATTTATAGGACTATCGTCTTCAAATGGAAAAGGCGATAAGGGTAGGTACATTTTCCTCCTCGTGTGTTCCCATCTCTTACAGTCATATTCACGCATTTTGACAAATATGATTTAAAACGATCAAACCAGGGAGGGACAGTATTGGCCTCGTCAGTCTTGGGAGCCATGTTCCTGAATAAATCAGCATTGGGACAGGACTCCTGTTTGGGTTGGGCCCTTTTAAGAATCATTATAGGAGGGAATGTTGTACAGGAATTCTAGTGAGAGGGGAATGTTGTACAGCAATCACAGTAAGAGGGGAATGTTGTGCGGGAATTGCAGTAGGAGGGGAATGTTGTACAGGAATCACAATGGGAGGGGAATGTTGTATGGGAATCGCAGTAGGAGGGAAATGTACAGAAATCACAATGGGAGGGGAGTTTTGTTCAGGAATCACAGTAGGAGGGGAATATTGTACAGGAATCACAGTGGGAGGGGAGTGTTGTACAGATATTACATTGGGAGGGGAATGTTGTACAGGAATCACAGTGAGAGGGGAATGTTGTACAGAAATCACAGTGGGAAGAAAATGTTGTACAGGAATAACGGTGGAAGGGGAGTGTTGTACAGATATCACAATGGGTGGGGAATGTTGTACAGAGATCACAGTGGGAGGGGAATGTTGTACAGGAATCACAGTGAGAGGGGAATGTTGTACAGAAATCACAGTGGTAGGATAATGTTGTACAGAAATCACAGTGGGAGGATAATGTTGTTCAGATATCACAGTGGGAGGGGAATGTTCTCCGGGAATGACAGTGGAGCGGGAATGTTGTGCAGGAATCACAGTGGGAGCAACCTGGTGGTCCTCCCAAAGCCCTTTAAATATGTTCGCTTGTTGTCATAGCAAACGGTGATGTAATTTCCTTTTCATTTATAGGACCATCGTCTTCAAATGAAAAAGGGGATAAGGGTAGGTACATTTTCCTCCTCGTGTGTTCCCATCTCTTACTGTCATATTCACGCATTTTGACAAATATGATTTAAAACGATCAAACCAGGGAGGGACAGTATTGGCCTCGTCAGTCTTGGGAGCCATGTTCCTGAATAAATCAGCATTGGGACAGGACTCCTGTTTGGGTTGGGCCCTTTTAAGAATCACAGTGGGAGGGAATGTTGTACAGGAATTGTAGTGACAGGGGAATGTTGTACAGCAATCACAGTAGGAGGGGAATGTTGTGCGGGAATTGCAGTAGGAGGGGAGTTTTGTACAGGAATCACAGTAGGAGGGGAATATTGTACAGGAATCACAGTGAGAAGGGAATGTTGTAGAGATATCACAGTGGGAGGGGAATGTTGTACAGATATCACAGTGGGAGGGGAATGTTGTACAGATATCACAGTGGGAGGGAATGTTGTGCAGGAATCGCAGTGGGAGCAACCTGGTGGTCCTCCCAAAGCCCTTTAAATATGTTCGCTTGTTGGCATAGCAAACGGTGATGTAATTTCCTTTTCATTTATAGGACTATCGTCTTCAAATGGAAAAGGGGATAAGGGTAGGTACATTTTCCTCCTCGTGTGTTCCCATCTCTTACAGTCATATTCACGCATTTTGACAAATATGATTTAAAACGATCAAACCAGGGAGGGACAGTATTGGCCTCGTCAGTCTTGGGAGCCATGTTCCTGAATAAATCAGCATTGGGACAGGACTCCTGTTTGGGTTGGGCCCTTTTAAGAATCACAATAGGAGGGAATGTTGTACAGGAATTCTAGTGAGAGGGGAATGTTGTACAGCAATCACAGTAGGAGGGGAATGTTGTGCGGGAATTGCAGTAGGAGGGGAATGTTGTACAGGAATCACAATGGGAGGGGAATGTTGTATGGGAATCGCAGTAGGAGGGAAATGTACAGAAATCACAATGGGAGGGGAGTTTTGTTCAGGAATCACAGTAGGAGGGGAATATTGTACAGGAATCACAGTGGGAGGGGAGTGTTGTACAGATATTACATTGGGAGGGGAATGTTGTACAGGAATCACAGTGAGAGGGGAATGTTGTACAGAAATCACAGTGGGAAGAAAATGTTGTACAGGAATAACGGTGGAAGGGGAGTGTTGTACAGATATCACAATGGGTGGGGAATGTTGTACAGATATCACAGTGGGAGGGGAATGTTGTACAGGAATCACAGTGAGAGGGGAATGTTGTACAGAAATCACAGTGGTAGGATAATGTTGTACAGAAATCACAGTGGGAGGATAATGTTGTTCAGATATCACAGTGGGAGGGGAATGTTCTCCGGGAATGACAGTGGAGCGGGAATGTTGTGCAGGAATCACAGTGGGAGCAACCTGGTGGTCCTCCCAAAGCCCTTTAAATATGTTCGCTTGTTGTCATAGCAAACGGTGATGTAATTTCCTTTTCATTTATAGGACAATCGTCTTCAAATGAAAAAGGGGATAAGGGTAGGTACATTTTCCTCCTCGTGTGTTCCCATCTCTTACAGTCATATTCACGCATTTTGACAAATATGATTTAAAACGATCAAACCAGGGAGGGACAGTATTGGCCTCGTCAGTCTTGGTAGCCATGTTCCTGAATAAATCAGCATTGGGACAGGACTCCTGTTTGGGTTGGGCCCTTTTAAGAATCACAGTGGGAGGGAATGTTGTACAGGAATTGTAGTGAGAGGGGAATGTTGTACAGCAATCACAGTAGGAGAGGAATGTTGTGTGGGAATTGCAGTAGGAGGGGAATGTTGTACAGGAATCACAATGGGAGGGGAATGTTGTATGGGAATCGCAGTAGGAGGGAAATGTACAGAAATCACAATGGGAGGGGAGTTTTGTTCAGGAATCACAGTAGGAGGGGAATATTGTACAGGAATCACAGTGAGAAGGGAATGTTGTAGAGATATCACAGTGGGAGGGGAATGTTGTACAGATATCACAGTGGGAGGGGAATGTTGTACAGAAATCACAGTGGTAGGATAATGTTGTACAGAAATCACAGTGGGAGGATAATGTTGTTCAGATATCACAGTAGGAGGGGAATGTTCTCCGGGAATGACAGTGGAGCGGGAATGTTGTGCAGGAATCACAGTGGGAGCAACCTGGTGGTCCTCCCAAAGCCCTTTAAATATGTTCGCTTGTTGTCATAGCAAACGGTGATGTAATTTCATTTTCATTTATAGGACCATCGTCTTCAAATGAAAAAGGGGATATGGGTAGGTTCATTTTCCTCCTCGTGTGTTCCCATCTCTTACAGTCATATTCACGCATTTTGACAAATATGATTTAAAACGGTCAAACCAGGGAGGGACAGTATTGGCCTCCTCAGTCTTGGGAGCCATGTTCCTGAATAAATCAGCATTGGGACAGGACTCCTGTTTGGGTTGGGCCCTTTTAAGAATCACAGTGGGAGGGAATGTTGTACAGGAATTGTAGTGACAGGGGAATGTTGTACAGCAATCACAGTAGGAGGGGAATGTTGTGCGGGAATTGCAGTAGGAGGGGAATGTTGTACAGGAATCACAATGGGAGGGGAATGTTGTATGGGAATCGCAGTAGGAGGGAAATGTACAGAAATCACAATGGGAGGGGAGTTTTGTACAGGAATCACAGTAGGAGGGGAATATTGTACAGGAATCACAGTGAGAAGGGAATGTTGTAGAGATATCACAGTGGGAGGGGAATGTTGTACAGATATCACAGTGGGAGGGGAATGTTGTACAGAAATCACAGTGGTAGGATAATGTTGTACAGAAATCACAGTGGGAGGATAATGTTGTTCAGATATCACAGTGGGAGGGGAATGTTCTCCGGGAATGACAGTGGAGCGGGAATGTTGTGCAGGAATCACAGTGGGAGCAACCTGGTGGTCCTCCCAAAGCCCTTTAAATATGTTCGCTTGTTGTCATAGCAAACGGTGATGTAATTTCATTTTCATTTATAGGACCATCGTCTTCAAATGAAAAAGGGGATATGGGTAGGTTCATTTTCCTCCTCGTGTGTTCCCATCTCTTACAGTCATATTCACGCATTTTGACAAATATGATTTAAAACGGTCAAACCAGGGAGGGACAGTATTGGCCTCCTCAGTCTTGGGAGCCATGTTCCTGAATAAATCAGCATTGGGACAGGACTCCTGTTTGGGTTGGGCCCTTTTAAGAATCACAGTGGGAGGGAATGTTGTACAGATATTGTAGTGACAGGGGAATGTTGTACAGCAATCACAGTAGGAGGGGAATGTTGTGCGGGAATTGCAGTAGGAGGGGAATGTTGTACAGGAATCACAATGGGAGGGGAATGTTGTATGGGAATCGCAGTAGGAGGGAAATGTACAGAAATCACAATGGGAGGGGAGTTTTGTACAGGAATCACAGTAGGAGGGGAATACTGTACAGGAATCACAGTGAGAAGGGAATGTTGTAGAGATATCACAGTGGGAGGGGAATGTTGTACAGATATCACAGTGGGAGGGGAATGTTGTACAGATATCACAGTGGGAGGGAATGTTGTGCAGGAATCGCAGTGGGAGCAACCTGGTGGTCCTCCCAAAGGCCTTTAAATATGTTCGCTTGTTGGCATAGCAAACGGTGATGTAATTTCCTTTTCATTTATAGGACTATCGTCTTCAAATGGAAAAGGGGATAAGGGTAGGTACATTTTCCTCCTCGTGTGTTCCCATCTCTTACAGTCATATTCACGCATTTTGACAAATATGATTTAAAACGATCAAACCAGGGAGGAACAGTATTGGCCTCATCAGTCTTGGGAGCCATGTTCCTGAATAAATCAGCATTGGGACAGGACTCCTGTTTGGGTTGGGCCCTTTTAAGAATCCCAGTGGGAGGGAATGTTATACAGGAATTGTAGTGAGAGGGGAATGTTGTACAGCAATCACAGTAGGAGAGGAATGTTGTGTGGGGATTGCAGTAGGAGGGGAATGTTGTACAGGAATCACAATGGGAGGGGAATGTTGTATGGGAATCGCAGTAGGAGGGAAATGTACAGAAATCACAATGGGAGGGGAGTTTTGTTCAGGAATCACAGTAGGAGGGGAATATTGTACAGGAATCACAGTGGGAGGGGAGTGTTGTACAGATATCACATTGGGAGGGGAATGTTATACAGGAATCACAGTGAGAGGGGAATGTTGTACAGAAATCACAGTGGGAAGAAAATGTTGTACTGGAATAACGGTGGATGGGGAGTGTTGTACAGATATCACAGTGGGGGGGGGGATGTTGTACAGGAATCACAATGAGAGGCGAATGTTGCACAGAAATCACAGTGGTAGGATAATGTTGTACAGAAATCACAGTGGGAGTATAATGTTGTACAGAAATCACAGTGGGAGGATAATGTTGTTCAGATATCACAGTGGAGAGGGAATGTTGTGCAGGAATCGCAGTGGAGAGGGAATGCTGTGCAGGAATCGCAGTGGGAGTAACCTGGTTTTCCTCCCAAATCCATTTAAATATGTTCGCTTGTTGGCATAGCAGCTGGTGATGTAATTTCATTTTCATTTATAGGACTATCGTCTTCAAATGAAAAAGGGGATAAGGGTAGGTACATTTTCCTCCTTGTGTGTTCCCATCTCTTACAGTCAAATTCACGCATTTTGACAAATATGATTTAAAACGATCAAACCAGGGAGGGACAGTATTGGCTTCGTCAGTCTTGGGAACCATGTTCCTGAATAAATATGCATTGGGACAGGACTCCTGTTTGGTTTGGGCCCATTTAGGAATCACAGTAGGAGTGAATGTTGTACAGGAATTGCAATGAGAGTGGAATGTTGTACATGAATCACAGTAGGAGGGGAATGTTGTACAGGAATCACAGTGAGAAGGGAATGTTGTACAGAAATCACAGTGGGAGGAAAATGTTGTACAGGAATAACAGTGGAAGGGGAGTATTGTACAGATATCACAGTGGGAGGAGAATGATGTACAGGTATCACAGTGGGAGGGGAATGTTGTACAGGAATCACAATGAGAAGGGAATGTTGTACAGACATCACAGTAGGAGGGGAATGTTCTATGGGAATTACAGTAGGAGGGGAATGTTGTACAGGAATCACAATGGGAGGAATGTGTTGCAGGAATTGCAGTAGGAGGGAAATGTTGTACAGAAATCACAATGGGAGGGGAGTTTTGTACAGAAATCACAGTGGGAGGGGAGTGTTGTACAGATATCACAGTGGGAGGGGAATGTTGTACAGGAATCACAATGAGATGGGAATGTTGTACAGATATCTCAGTGGGAGGGGAATGTTGCACAGATATCACAGTGGGAGGGGAATGTTGTTTGGGAATCACAGTGGAGAGGGAATGTTGTACAAAAATCACAGTGGGAGGAAAATGTTGTACAGGAATCACAGTGGGAGGGGAGTGTTGTACAGATATCACATTGGGAGGGGAATGTTGTTCAGGAATCACAGTGAGAGGCGAATGTTGTACAGAAATCACAGTGGGAAGAAAATGTTGTACAGGAATAACGGTGGATGGGGAGTGTTCTACTGATATCACAGTGGGGGGGGGGAATGTTGTACAGGAATCACAGTGAGAGGGGAATATTGTACAGAAATCACAGTGGTAGGATAATGTTGTACAGAAATCACAGTGGGAGTATAATGTTGTACAGAAATCACAGTGGGAGGATAATGTTGTTCAGATATCACAGTGGAGAGGGAATGTTGTGCAGGAATCGCAGTGGTGAGGGAATGTTGTGCAGGAATCGCAGTGGGAGCAACCTGGTGCTCCTCCCAAATCGCTTTAAATATGTTCGCTTGTTGGCATAGCAGTTGGTGATGTAATTTCCTTTTCATTTATAGGACCATCGTCTTCAAATGAAAAAGGGGATGAGGGTAGGTACATTTTCCTCCTTGTGTGTTCCCATCTCTTACAGTCAAATTTACGCATTTTGACAATTATGATTTAAAACGATCAAACCAGGGAGGGACAGTATTGGCTTCGTCAGTCTTGGGAGCCATGTTCCTGAATAAATATGCATTGGGACAGGACTCCTGTTTGGTTTGGGCCCATTTAGGAATCACAGTGGGAGTGAATGTTGTACAGGAATCACAGTAGGAGGGGAATGTTGTACAGGAATCACAGTGAGAGGGGAATGTTGTACAGAAATCACAGTGGGAGGAAAATGTTGTACAGGAATAACAGTGGAAGGGAAGTATTGTACAGATATCACAGTGGGAGGGGAATGATGTACAGGTATCACAGTGGGAGGGGAATGTTGTACAGGAATCACAATGAGAGGGGAATGTTATACAGACATCACAGTAGGAGGGGAATGTTGTATGGGAATTGCAGTAGTAGGGAAATGTTGTACAGTAATCACAATGGGAGGAATGTGTTGCAGGAATTGCAGTAGGAGGGAAATGTTGTACAGAAATCACAATGGGAGGGGAGTTTTGTACAGGAATCACAGTGGAAGGGGAGTGTTGTACAGATATCACAGTGGGAGGGGAATGTTGTACAGGAATCACAGTGAGAGGGTAATGTTGTACAGAAATCACAGTGGGAGGATAATGTTGTACAGGAATCACAGTGGAAGGGGGGTGTTGTACAGATATCACCGTGGGAGGGGAATGTTGTACAGGAATCACAGTGAGAGGGGAATGTTGTACAGATATCACAGTGGGAGGGGAATGTTGTACAGATATCACAGTGGGAGGGGATTGTTCTCCGGGAATCACAGTGGAGAGGGAATGTTGTACAGCAATCACAGTGAGAGGGGATTGTTGTACAGATATCACAAGTGGGAGGGGAATGTTGTACAGCTATCACAGTAGGTGGGGAATGTTGTGCGGGAATTGCAGTAGGAGGGGAATGTTGTACAGCAATCACAATGGGAGGGGAATGTTGTGCAGGAATCGCAGTAGGCGGGAAATGTTGTATAGAAATCACAATGGGAGGGGAGTTTTGTACAGGAATCACAGTAGGAGGGGAATGTTGTACAGGAATCACAGTGGAAGGGTAGTGTACAGATATCATGGTGGGAGGGGAATGTTGTACAGATATCACAGTGGGAGGGGAATGTTGTACAGATATCACAGTGGGAGGGGAATGTTGTACAGATATCACATTGGGAGGGGAATGTTCTCCGGGAATCACAGTGGAGAGGGAATGTTGTGCAGGAATCGCAGTGGGAGCAACCTGGTGGTCCTCCCAAAGCCCCTTAAATATGTTCGCTTGTTGGCATAGCAACCGGTGATGTAATTTCCTTTTCATTTATAGGAACAACACCTTCAACAAATATAGAGTATAATGGTAGGTACATTTTCCTTCTCGTGTGTTCCCATCTCTTACTGTCATATTCACGCATTTTGACAAATATGATTTATAACGGTCAAACCAGGGAGGGACAGTATTGGCCTCGTCAGTCTTGGGAGCCATGTTCCTGAATAAATCTGAACTGGGATCGGACTCCTGTTTGGGTTGGGCCCATTTAAGAATCACAGTGGGAGGGGAATATTGTACAGATCTCACAGTGGAAGGGGAATGCTGTATGGGAATCGCCGTAGGAGGGGAATGTTGTACAGGAATCACAATGGGATGGGAATGTTGTGCAGGAATCGCAGTAGTAGGGAAATGTTGTACAGAAATCACAGTGGGAGGGGAGTGTTGTACAGATATCACAGTGGGAGGGTAATGTTGTACAGGAATCACAGTGAGAGGGGGATGTTGTACAGAAATCACAGTGGGAGGATAATGTTGTACAGGAATAACAGTGGAAGGGGAGTGTTGTACAGATATTACAGTGGGAGGGGAATGTTGTACAGATATCACAGTTGGAGGGGGATGTTGTACAGGAATCACAGAGAGAGGGGAATGTTGTACAGAAATCACAGTGGGAGGATAATGTTGTACAGGAATCACAGTGGAAGGGGAGTGTTGTACAGATATCACAGTGGGAGGGGAATGTTGTACAGGAATCACAATGAGAGGGGAATGTTGTACAGATATCACAGTGGGAGGGGAATGTTGTACAGATATCACAGTGGGAGGGGAATGTTCTCCGGGAATCACAGTGGAGAAGGAATGTTGTACAGCAATCACAGTGAGAGGGGAACGTTGCACAGATATCACAGTGGGAGGGGAATGTTGTACAGATATCACAGTAGGAGGGGAATGTTGTGCGGGAATTGCAGTAGGAGGGGAATGTTGTACAGCAATCACAGTAGGAGAGGAATGTTGTACAGGAATCACAGTGGAAGGGTAGTGTACAGATATCATGGTGGGAGGAGAATGTTGTACAGATATCACAGTGGGAGTGGAATGTTGTACAGATATCACAGTGGGAGGGGAATGTTGTACAGATATCACATTCGGAGGGGAATGTTCTCCGGGAATCACAGTGGAGAGGGAATGTTGTGCAGGAATCGCAGTGGGAGCAACCTGGTGGTCCTCCCAAATCCCTTTAAATATGTTCGCTGGTTGGCATAGCAACCGGTGATGTAATTTCCTTTTCATTTATAGGAACAACACCTTCAACAAATACAGTGTATAATGGTAGGTTAATTTCCCTCCTCGTGTGTTCCCATCTCTTACAGTTATATTCACGCATTTTGACAAATATGATTTATAACGGTCAAACCAGGGAGGGACAGTATTGGCCTCGTCAGTCTTGGGAGCCATGTTCCTGAATAAATCTGAACTGGGACAGGACTCCTGTTTGGGTTGGGCCCATTTAAGAATCACAGTGGGAGGGGAATGTTGTACAGGAATCACAGTGAGAGGGGAATGTTGTACAGACATCATAGTGGGAGGAGAATTTTGTACAGTAATCACAGTGGAAGGGGAGTGTTGTACAGATATCACAGTGGGAGGGGAATGTTGTACAGATATCACAGTGAGAGGGGAATGTTGTGCAGAAATCACAGTGGGAGGAGAATGTTGTACAGGAATCACAGTGGAAGGGGAGTGTTGTAGAGATATCACAGTGGGAGAGGAATGTTGTACAGATATCACAGTGGGAGGGGAATGTTGTACAGGAATTACTGTGAGAGGGGAATGTTGTGCAGAAATCACAGTGGGAGGGGAATGTTGTGCAGGAATCGCAGTAGGAGGAAAATGTTGTACAGAAATCACAGTGGGAGGGGAGTGTTGTACAGGAATCGCAGTAGGAGGGGAATGTTGTACAGGAATCGTAGTGGGAGGGTATTGTTGTACAGGAATTGCAGTGGGAGGGGAATGTTGTACAGGAATCACAGTGAGATGGGAATGTTGTGCAGAAATCACAGTGGGATGAGAATGTTGTACAGGAATCACAGTGGAAGAGGAGTATTGTACAGATATCACAGTGGGAGGGGAATGTTGTACAGATATCACCGTGGGAGGGGAATGTTGAACAGACATCACAGTGGGAGGGGAATGTTCTCCGGGAATCACAGTGGAGAGGGACTGTTTTGCAGGAATCGCAGTGGGAGCAACCTGGTGGTCCTCCCAAAGCCCTTTAAACATGTCTGCTTGTTGGCATAGCAACCGGTGATGTAAGTTTCTTTTCATTCATAGGAACAACGCCTTCAAAAAATTCAGTGGATAATGGTAGGTACATTTTCCTCCTCATGTGTTCCCATCTCTTTTATATTCACGCATTTTGACAAATATCATTTAAAGCAGTCAAACCAGGGAGGGACTGCGTGGCCTCATCTGGTCAGCCTTAGGAGCCATGTTCCTGAATAAATAAATAAATAAACTCTCCCGTAATCACTTTATTAAATCTGTGTTGGGACAGGACTCCTGTTTGTGTTGGGCTCCGCCCATTTAAATTTTAGTGGTACCGTGATGCTCATGACGAGGTAGATGTGAAGGTTCAGAACCATTTAAAATTAAACACAGGTGTCCCGTGCAAGCATTTAATATATTTTTTTGTTCATTTCCGTACGTATTCGCATCTTGTACCTCATGCCTTTCCTAGTATTGCAGCAAGGCAATTCTAACTTTCATACACTTCGTGTCAAGGGGAGTGTGTCACACATCGCGACACACCCCCTTTGGTGGACAGAAGAGTTGGGCACAGGGAGATATGGGAATTCCGATATTTACCGGTCTTTATTTTAAATGGGTAGAGAGAGAGTGTGCGATTCTACAGAAATTAAACAAAACAACTTTGCCTTTCACCCTCACGGGATCCAGGTGAAAAAAAAAGTAATACATTAACAAAACAAACTAAAATAACAAAAGAGAAAATAAACAAAACAGCCCAACAGCAGCTTTCCAGCTCCGTACAGATGGTGCAGCTCTCTCTCGATTCGGGAGTTCCCCGGTCACAGCTGCACACTGGGAAGGGAGCACACTTTAAATACCTGGACTAATTAATTATGCACTCCAGGTGCGCGTGCCTACTTAACCAGTGGGTGTGGTCCTTCGATTGCCCTGAACCTCTCCCACAAACCGAACCATGCCACAGAGGAGTAGAGGGAAGTATCTGTCATATTTAATGATAAAACGTGGCATGTATGCAAATTGTGCATAAACATCTACTCTCAGTCAACTGTTATTTAATCATGTTTTAGCTACGCGGAAATACAATTAACCAAATTCCGAGAGAGTACATCAATAAAACTCGACCCTCAATGCTCTTCAAGTTACGTGAAAATCTTTTGCACAGTACCTGAGAAATTCAGCTTGCTGAGCACCCCCCCCTGGCCCGGAGCTCCAGCCCTAGACCAGCTAGACCAGCTGGGCACCCCTGCCTCCTGCCACTATTGACTTTCCGTAACTAACCAGTGCCTGCCCGCGGCAGATGGGTTCCCCCTCTGAGTCCGGTTCTGCTCAAGGTTTCTTCCTGTTATCAGTCAGGGAGTTTTTCCTTGCCACTCTTGCCCTAGGCTTACTCTTTGGGGGCCGGTTCTCTGTAAAGCTGCTTTGTGACAAAGCTCCTTTGTTAAAATCGCTATTCAAATAAAAATTGAATTGAATTGAATTGAAAATTGATGACAGATTTTAAAAGCACTTTCTTGCTGTAACGGAGCCATTTGCATTTTTGGAGTAGTCAACTTTCTCATGGGAATGACTGAGCTTTGCAGCGTCATAACATGAAAATGTGTATCTGTTACCTCACACTGATATTCTAACTAGCCGTATGGCGATAAACCTTTTCTGTTCATGTGGAGAAGAGACTATAAATAAATAAATAAATAAGGATGCATGAAGCTTATGGAAATTCCAGAGCAGCTGAAGCCATAGGCCTTTGTAAAATTTTACATTGACAAGAGAAATTGTATTCCATTCATTTAAGATAAACTGACTATAGTCGGTCTAAACTGTGTTTTTCTCAGAAACAGAATCGTGGTGGGACAAGTACCTGACGCTGGAACATGGCACCACTTTTGCTGCCGGAGCAGGCCTCTCTGCAATCGTTTGCTCCGCCTGTTGCTGTGTGATTGGATTGTGCTCACGGTACAGTATGAATGGAGCAGTAGTAGTTCGTTTCAGTTCACAGAGCACAGAGTGACCAAAGGCATCATTTCAAATGTTACGTTACGGTAGGAATGTCAAAATGTTTTTTTCGGACCGAAGAGCCGTTTTTTAACAGACCATGTGTTTCGCCATAGACGGAAACGACGAGAACGGAGAGACGAAGATAAGGAGTACCCTGGAGCTGCCCTGACCATGGTGGCAAGCGTCGACCGACAGGTAAAGCTGCCCAATACCTTGGGGAGCATTTTGTAGCTTTGCACAGCTTGTGGAAAGCAGTGATTCTCAAACTGTAGGCCCCTATATTACATTAGCAGCATTTAGCAGACGCCCTTATTCAGAGCAACGTATACAACTTAAAGGGGAATCGCACTTTATAACACTTCTGCTTCTCATGACTGATGTTGTCCTTCTCATGAATGTGTCGCCCTTCATTTTTCGATTAGTTATTTCATTTTAAATGTCTAACGTTAGAAACAACGACCTATTTTTTTTTTTTTTGCGCAAGTCCACTTAGTAGTACGGTTTCTGGTTTTGCTTTCGCGGCAAATTGAGAAGAAGCGAAGCAAAACATTCCGTTAACTTAGCGTTGAAATTGAACAAACTAAGGACTGCTAGCTTTTGTTTGATGCGATATCGGTGTAATAATGAGGTGCATTGTACCCGGTTGTTATAATGCCCCCGTTAAACTTGACTTGAAAGCACATTTTCATAGTTTTCCACGCGATGCAACTTTGTGCCAGACATGGCTGGATGTAATCAGACACCCCAACATAACAGCCAAATGAGGACTAAGAGTATGCAGCGACCATTTTGAAGGCACCGACTACCAAGGTGACCGTCTAAAGCCTGGAGCTGTACCCACTGTTTTCCCATCGTTGGTTGAACCGCTCGAGGTAGGTATTATGCGGGCTGGCTAACACTATCGCGTCTGTCTGCGATACATAGGATGTTTACCACCAGTTGCCGTTTGTCCTGGGAATAGCCTGTGGTTCCTCAAACTCGGCCCGCTCCTGACTCGCTCTCGCTCTCGCACAATCAAATTAGCCAGCTCTTCTTCTGTGTATTCCAGCTCGAATCGACAGGGCACAACAATCCCATGATCAAAAACAAAATCTCCTTCGTCCTCAGATATTTTTGGTTTCGCCAGCTAGTAGTCATACAAAACTATTTCTACGACCAACCTAACGTTATTGTCTGTAGGTATGCCCACATCAGAAGTCGCCCAATGATATGCATCCTCGAGTTCGACACTAAACTGCCCGGGTCTACTTCCTGCATTTGTAAAGGAAAACAACAAAACAGGGTAAAATATCAACATATTGAAATAACTAATTGAAAAATGAAGGGCGACACATTCATTAGAATACAATATCAGTCATGAGAAGCAGAAGTGTTATAAAGTGCAATTCCCCTTTAAGGCATTTCTACATGGCATCCATTTATACTGCTGGATATGTACTGAAGCAATTTAGGTTAGGCACCTTAGGCAGTTCCCCAACCATTATACTACACTGCCCCCCTCAGTGGGTCACGGGAAGTGTTGAGGTAGGTCATAATATTGTAAGGGGGGGCGGGAACTTGCTGTTTAGATTTAGACTTGCCTTTGACATCCAGCCGAATGAAATACTGCAATTTTTTTCCATCGACTGCACTATTTGCGGGGAACGAAGGAACAGGGAAAAAGTTTTCTGCGAGCCACCCCTTATTAAAATGTCTGTCCCGGGGTGACCCAAAGAAAACAGGTCAGGGACAGGTCAGCGAAGGTCACCTGACGGTGACCCCGGCCCGGTGTTTTCCCCTCTCGTTCTCCCAGCGGAGCGGCTCAGCGGGATTGGCCGAGGACGAGCAGGCGCCGCTGCGCGCCGGCGGAGAGCAGGGGGAGGGCGGGGCGGCGGGCGGGGCGAACGCAGACGTGGACTACGCCACCATCGACGTCTCCCAGCTGAAGAAGAGAGAGGCGGCGGACGAGCCGGGGCCCGGCGCCGACACGGACTACGCGGAGATCCGGAAGGAGAGGAAGGGGGGCGGAGACCGCGGAGAGGGAGAGGGAGAGGGGGAGGGGGGCGAAGAGGCGGCGGCGGCAGCGGCGGGAGAGGAGGGGGCCGCTGAAAATTTGGGGGCTGTGCAGCAGGAGTGCGCTGACGCTGGGGGTGAGTCTCCTCAGATGAAATAAGTAAAGGGGAAGGTTTGGGGGTGCTAGGGAGAGGAAGGGGTGAACAGAATGAGAGAGAGAGAGAGAGAGAGAGAGAGAGAGAATCGATGCTTCCAGCAGTTTGCCGGGTCATGTGACAGAGGCAGAGACCCGTAGGCCGCTCGCAAGTCCAGGCTCCGTCCCACACTGGGTGACCAGGGGTGTCCATTCTTATCCAAAAAAGAGCCACCATGGGTTTTCGATTTAGCCCAGCACTACAACATCTGATTCAACTGATTAAGTATTCATGGCCTTCAACCAAGACCTCTATAAGTAAAATCAGTTGTCTTAGTGCTAGTAATACGTAAATTGTTTGATTCTTTTAGTGTTGTCAACCACTCACATTTTTTTTTGTTTTAAGTAATCAACTTTCTCATGGGAATGACTGAGCTCAACTGTGTCATAGCAGGAAAATGCATGTCACCCTGATGTTCCGGTTAGCCGAACTGATGCTGTTTAAAATGATGAAATTTCTGAGATCATTTTAATTGGGGAAGTAACAAAAACATAGAATAGACAGTACGGAGATGGATAATGCAACGTACAGTACTTCGCTCCTGGATCTATGTCTAAAGTATATGCAAAAGTTTATTGATTATATTAAATGTTATAAAGGCAAAATGATGTGTGTGTTAAATTTAAAAAAAACATACAGAGAACAGCAGTGCTTGTATGTTATGCTGCTCAAAGTTTTGAACAAAGAGTGTGTTCTGGTTGTGATGAATAGAAGCAGCCTGTATTTCAAATGCTGACAATGTCATCCCCCTTTCTGTGATTATCCACCAAAATTGTTCTGCCTGTCTTTTGACTAATTACCTGGGGACCTCTGGTAACTTGTAATAATTGCGGAGGTCGTCTGTGATCTTAATCCCGTGCGAATCTGCCATGTCCGTAATTGGGGTGATTTGGGGTCGTATTTTACCGTTACGCAGAGCAGAGCCTTGACATTTTCAATCATATCCGGGGTGATAAAGTCAGTAAAATACAGACTTCGCTTATCCCGTGCTAATGCGCCGCACGAAACACAGACAGGGGGGGGGGGGGGGGATTACGTACTACTAGTATACTAGTAATACTAGTGCCGTACGAACAGCGCTTAAGGTAAGAAAGGAGGATGAGACTGAGGTGCAGATAATTTTGTTCTCTTTTCAGAGCAAGGCTGAAGATCAGAGAGGGCTCCTGTTCACAGATGGATAACGGCGTGAACTTCGGTCTAAACCCACATGAGAATAATGTTCAGTTTTAAAGGGGCAGTTCACCCGAAAATGAAAGAAAGCTACGTTTCATCTTACCAGGACTGCTATCTATCCATCCAGATAGTTTTTCTGAGATTTTATGTGATGTGTTAAACTTTCTCTCTCTTCCCCACTTATTCAAAGCACTGTGCTTATTATGCATTTATGATGAAGAAAGTTTATTTTTCAAAGTTTTTCTGACCCAAGTTAATTGTACTTTTTGGACTGAAAGGACCTTTTACTGTCTTGCAAAGAAAACTGGGGGAGAACATGTCTTAAACACAACTGCATTCCTTTTGCAGTCTTTTTGAAGTTATATAATATAAGGGTATATAAAATAAGGGCAGGACTAAATGAGGTATGTGTTTTTTTATTTTATTTTTGCTGTAAAATTAAGGAAAGAACAAACAAAAATAGACTTCTGTTCCATAGCAATTTGAATTATGTACAGTAAAAAGTGTTACTCTAACAGGATTTATGTTGTCAAAAAGGGATAAAATGTATTTGCTGGTTTGGCATTGAACATTTGTTTAACTGTACAGGTGTGGATTTACTGTTAAAAAATAATCAAATTCTGATTAACTGTCTAGGTTCATATTAGAAGGTTTCTTTAAAGTAAAAAAAAATGTTTTTAGTTTAATCGATGACCGTTATTGTGCTCACGTATTCAATTAGTTTTTTTACGATTGCTTTGACTCATTTTGCACCAGAGTTTCAATGTGCAAAACTCTTAACACAGAGTGCTGTACTGTTCATTTTGGGTTCAAAATGTAATATAGCATGCAAAATAAAAATACCAGTGTCAGTGTACTTGAAATTATGTACATCAAGCATCCCCTGTGATAGACTGCAGTATAGCGCTTGTGTTTTTATGAAAGACAAACAAAATATTAGATTAGATTATATGAAGTTTAATCATTAAAGAAAAATCATACAGTAATGCAGTACTGTAAACACAACTGTATTGTACAGTAAAGCAAAAACAGTTACAGTAACAACAAACTTTACTGTAAAGTACAAAAAAAACTGATTTTTTGTGCTTAAGCAGCATTTTGCCTCTCCGCTGTATTTGGCCACAGAATTTCGTCTACGTTGTATCTGATGTCTTCGTTGGCAAGACAGCGCTTAGAGTGAAAACCACCATGTTCCTCAATCGGCGACCGCAGCACAGAAGCAGAAAAAGAAAAAAAAAAACTCAGTGCTATAACGAAAACACAGTTCAGTTATTCTCTCCACCCGTACGCTCAACGGCGTAACAATTTAGAAGGCTTTTTACTTCAACCAAGCTCATTCTAAAACAAACACAATGCCACGTGTGTCAAAAGAAATGTTTTAATGTAGCTTAACTCAAGCTCAACGTTACAGCAATTCAACTCAATTACGTTATTCCTTCAAAAAGGCTATCCAAACAGACCCGCACTTGCTGGTCTGCACAATGCAAGCACATAAACATCTCACCAACACTTCCTGTACCACGCTCGCCACTGATAGGCCAGAACGCCAGCGCACAACCGCGCCTACATACAAACCAGGAAGCAAACACTAGCTCTGCTTAATGCGAATCGAGAGAGCTCCATGGCAAACCGATTATAACACTTTACCCATGCTAATTAAATATCAAAAAGGGACACGTTTGCGATCCACAAACAATCCCGGACGAGCCCCCAATTAATGTGACGACCCGCCTCAAGGACCGACACATGAAACGGACACCAGACTTTGGTTGAAGGAAATAACAAGTGTTTATTGAAAAAAATAACAAAATCAAACTAACTACACCAGCGTCAGTAATTAGTGTGCATGGAGGTGTTGGGTGCCTGAAGTGTTTGGGTGTGCTAACAAAAGCATAAAAATGTGTACGGGGGAAAAAGTGCAGCAGCGTTTGTGGCAGTTAGGCTTCCAGCTGGTGGAGAGAGAGAGTGAACGCCCATTATCCTTGCCCTCTTAAGATCTACAAACAGCTGCATGCAGTCAGGATTGCTACTCCCAACAGCACGCAGCACCCCGGCCAACAAGGGCAAATACACAGACAGGTGAAAACAAAAGGGGAGGGGCTCTCGCAAGGCCTGACAGCGCTGAATGGGCCCCCAGGCGAAATTGGACCCTAGGCACGTGCCTAGTTTTCCTAGATCCGGCCCTTGAGACCAATGGGCAGGCCCACACACATACAAACATAATCCTAATGTGATGTCTAGGGCATAATGTCAACCAGTCTACACATTTATAGAGGACGGGTCGCTAAAGTATTCGCTACTGTAGCATTGCAACATTGCTATACACATACCTGAACATATTCCACCCTCAAAGCCTTCGCTCTATCTTCATTCCTTAGCAAAGGCACCAAGTAAATTTGTTTCATTGTGATTTGGTGCTTTTTCAAAGTTCGCCCAATTGTTGTCTGCTAGTGCCCTCTCCTTCTGGGCAGAGAGAAGATGGCCACGTCCTCCACCTGGTGGTGCTTTTTCAGTTCTGAAGTACAGTAAAGATAACAATTACAACAAAGATAATTCACACCCACACTTTAGTATTTATGAAATATACTGTATCACAGACAGCAAAATCAATGTTACAATTACTGTAATTTCAATATACAGTGACTGTACAGTAAACTACGCATATTGACTTACCGATTGTCTTTTTTTTTTTTTTGTTTTGCACTTTGTATGTCAGCACAGGATGTAGTGTCTTAAGGTGAGAATTCTGCAAGTCAGTTTAGCACTTTGCGTTAACAGTTTTACACCTTGTATGTCAGAATAGGATGCAGTGTCTTAGAGTATGAATTATGAAAGTCAGTTTGGCACTTTGCATTTTGAGTTTTGTACGTTGAAATTCTGCTGTGCAAAATGAGTCGTAAAAAACTGTAATTAAATAAACCATAGCAAAAGTGTTCGCTTGTTTCTCAAGGCAATGGGAGTAAAGTCCACTAGAGGGAGACAAATATCCCGAATGGGCCAAAAATGACAAAACTGGAGATTCTAAGCCAGGGAAGTCACACTTCAGTCCTGGACGGTCGCAGTGTGTGCTGGTGTTCGGTGTGTTTCAGCACGAGTGATCAATCGAAGTCTTTGATTGGCTTAAGTGTCCATACACTCCTTGTTCTCAAAGCCTTAATTGTTTGCTGATTGCAAGGAGGCCATCAGTAACCGCAGACACTAAATGGTAAATGGACTGCATTTATATAGCGCTTTTATCCAAAGCGCTTTACAATTGATGCCTCTCATTCACCCATTCATACACACACTCACACACCAACTGTGAAAGGCTGCCATGCAAGGTACTGTACCAATCAGCTCGTTGGGAGCAACTAGGGGTTAGCTGTCTTGCTCAGGGACACTTCGACACGCCCAGGGCGGGGGATTGAACCGGAAACCCTCCGACTGCCAGTCGACCGCTCTTACCTCCTGAGCTATGTCGCCCCACTACAGCCCCACTACAACCCTCCAGGCCTGGCGTTTCACACCTCTTTTGGAAGTGGTACAAAACAAATGAGTTCTGTGTGTACAGAGCATGACGCGCTTAGGGGAAGAAAAAAAAACAACTTATTAAGCAATAAAAAATCTCAGAAATATATTTATGTTAAAGAATCTTATGTTCACAGCCATTACACTTGAGCGATGATGGATTTCAAATCTACGCTTGCTGTTGTTTAGAGTTTTCCTCATTGTTCAAGGAAAGCTGAATTCAGATACGAAGCGACTTATGTGCATGCGTTCAAGAATAAAAATTTATATTGAGATAAACTGTATTTGTGTGAATGAAAGCTTGAATTTATGCAATCTAGATGCACTATAAAATATATTATTAAAATGATCTGTTACTAAAAAGGTTTTTTTTTTTCCACTTTTCAATTTTTGTGATGTTTGATTTTTAAGGGAGAACACGGACAAAAAAGAAGAAGTTGAAATCTATGTTTTGTTTTACTTTGCCACTCACAGCCTATTCATATGGATACAGGAGGCAAAACTGAACAGCGGTACACAGAGGTGACAGTGTTCAAAAATTGCTAGATGAACACCTCCCCCCCACCACCACCCTCCAGAGGAAAAAAGGCATGTAAAATTCTTTCAGTATACCGTACTCAAAAGACAAAACTGATTTTTTGCTAAAATTTCCGAAGTTCTCAATAGCATGACTGGACAAGTTAAAAGTAGAAAATAACCCCAAGGTTTGTCTGACCCTTTGAGATGACTTCCCATATTTGAAAGCCCTTTAAACCACATGAATACATGAACAAAAAACTGTATGGACTTGCATGCTAATATTTGCAGCCTGTTAACAAGCTCAGCTAAAACAGCAATGTGAAAAGCTTCTGACTTGCTAACAAGCTACAGTTGGCAAAAGCTTCTGTCTGAATTGCTGGCAAACTGATGTTCGTGTTGCTAATATTTTAGCTAGCTATTACAGTGTGCCGGCAAACACAAGAAATCATTCATTTAAAATCAACATTTTACCTCAAGGCATTGTTTACTGTTGTGGCTTATCTCTTGGTTTAAACTGTATTGCACCATTATAATTTATTTATTTATTTGTTTATTTATTTATTTATTTATTTATACAAGTAAACCTTGGGGTTTGACAGGCAAGGGAGCAGTGGGTGGGGTGTCTAGTACTGGAGGTCATGAGCAAGCATGCTTCAATGGAACACTCAAGGATCCCCCCCCCCCCATCACTGCCATTTTAAAGATGGTGAAGTTAAAAGCGTCCTGGGTAAAATGAGCAGATTTCTGCATGAATAGGCTGGCAGGTGTTTTCCTTGTTTTCAGGTACAGAAACTCACTCACAGAGTAAAAAAAGGGTGCCATTCAGAAAACTTAAAAATACCAGGGTTAATAAATTCTAAAGACTTATTGAGTGCTTGTTAAGCACTGTGTAATCTTAACTCGTGTATTAAGACCTAGATATAAAATAAAAACATGAAACATATTCGGGGATGTCATCTGTTGATGCAGTTTTTTCTCTTATATTGAGTGCTTTCTGTTAGATGGACCTTCATCTTTATAAATTGTGTGTGTACCTGTGTGTGTGTTGTGTGTGTGTATGTGTGCGTTTTGGGGGGGATTAAGGATTAAGGATATGCTTATTGGATTAGGCCGCCCTTGTTCACAGGACAGATTACACACAACGACACCGTCAGCACACTGCTCCTGCTATCTGGACTAGAAAAGACCACTGGTGTCCCCTTCTGGAATCCACTGTTCGGACTGGTTCCGCTAGACAGGAGGTTTTCCCTGAAGGGAGAAGGGAGGGAGGTAAGCAACGACTAACAAAGCAGTTGAGTGTGATGTTACACACTAATACACAATCGGATGCTCACGCAAAATAAAAATAAAACTTTTTATAAACCATGAGGTTGAAACGAAATGTACACAGCCAGATGGTGTGCAGTGTGTCTACAGAAGGAGCGTCCTGACACACGACAGGAACAAAATTCTGCGAAACACCTTGTGAGGGCACACGCCAGTCACGTTGTAAGCGCAGTCAAAATGGCGACGGGGGTGTGCGATGCTCCGAAAAAAGAAAAAAAAAAAAACAGCACCGAGACAAAGCCCGTACGAAAACGAGGTAAACGAAACGTGCGCGTGCGCGGCACAGAAAGAGCACAGCCTGTTCACTGTTATACCGTACTGGGCATGGCTGAGAACGCTAGCCTGGGGCCCTAAATAGCACGGACGAGGAACAGGCTATGGTTCTAGCTACATGCACTTAGCATGCGAGCGCGTCATGCCGCACATGCGACCATCTGACGTAGGGGGATCTACAAGCGCGTGAAGCTAAGGTAAGGCGCGTGTGCACATGATTACTGGTTGACTCGACCTATCAGATTTTCACTCAGCCGCTATGTACTGACTGCAGAGTTAACATCGCGCAGTTAGTTGGTACGTAGCCTTTCCTTCAATCGTTTCTGGCTCCCTCTTTTTACCCTGCTGCTACCCATAGGAACGGGAAACAAGCTGATTCTGAAAACAGACTTGGATGGTGAGGTTACCATGTCTGTGTGTGTGTATGTGTGTGTACGTGTGTGTGCGTGTGTGTGTGTGTGTGTTAATTAATTACTTTAAAATACTTTTTTATTCATTTTTTGAAATACATCTTTACAAATACTGAGTATTTTCATTACAAAATGTTAATTGGTAGTGAATATGCACGGCTAAATTCTATTTTTATCAATGTCTAACCTTACAAAATGTGAAAGATAGAATTGCACATATGTATTTACATATGTTTTCAAATACAAATACATATTTGCTTGCATATGTGTGTGTGTGAGGGAAAGATATTTTTTTTTCTTGATAACATATTTTAATCACCTGGACATACTTTGATAGAGACTTTGAATACATTTATAGATTTGTTAATGACTTTATATATTTGCAATAATTATGTGTTGAAATCATAATAATTCTGTACATCAGAGCTGGGTCAAATACAAATATGTATTTGTATTTATATGTAAATACATATTTTAAGTACTTTCAAATACATTTACACATGAAATATTTTGTATTTGATTTATTTAAAATATTTTATTGGAAAACCAAATACTTTCACAAATAGTAATAAAAACATACATTCCTTTAAATAAATGCTTTCCTGGGAAACCAAATACTTTTTCAAATAGTATTTAGAGCCTTTAAAAAATGTATTAAAATACAAATACAATTGTAAAATATTTAAAATATCCCAGAGTTCTTTGTACAATACTCCTTGGGGCTAGGGGTTGAATTTGGGCAAGGGTAGCCTATGTCAGCAATTTTAAACAACCCATGTGCTGCCTCTAACAGACAGTAGCCTAAATGCCCGTACATGTTTTTGCATGGGGAATGGCAAACTCAGATGTCTTGATAAGGTACTTGCCAGTTTGTTTGTTCCCATGAAATCTTTTTAAAGTTAGTGGTCTTTTACTGTATTTCCTCTTTTTTTTCTGTGGTCAGAGCGTTCGACAGCCATGCAAACAGTTCCTTCTTTTACATTTTGTAAGGTTAGACACAGATAAAATAAAATTCATCCATACATACTCACTACCAATTAACAATGGAAATCGGTACAGTTGGACTGGGGCTGTCAGCAGTCACCTGACCCATTCTAGTCAAAATACTGTCCTCTAAATTGGACAAAACGTTCAAATTTCAGAGCTGATAGGTTCTCGCATATCCAATGCTTCTCAAGTCTTTCAACAGCTTGGTGCAATTGCGTATGTTGCACCACCGGCTTTATGTTGTGAAAGTATTTTCAAATAATTTAATTAAATCAAACCCTTTTTATGTGAAAATTCAGTATTTTTAAAGACCCGCAAAATTTCTGCATTTTTATTGCTACTTGGCACTTAGTCGATCGATTAAATCAGTTTATTTCACAGTTAATGCACATCGTCTGGTTTCTAGGTTTTCTTTTTTAAGGCGAAAACAAAACCCAGCAGACCCTGGACCTCTGGGGATCAGGACCAGGCCACTCCTGAAAAATGGTGCGATTTGTCAATTTGTTGGTGTCTGGTTTTTTTTGCAGCTGAGGACGGATTCCATGGCGGACGTGCTGAGGAGCCTGAACCTCCTGGAGGTGCTGAAGGAGTCCATGGAGAAGAAGGGGCTCTCCGAGGTGAAGGAGGCGGTGGAGGACCTCCTCATCAGCAGGGTGAACATCGCTGTGGTGGGGGAGAGCAGCCCGGAGAAAACCGCCCTCCTCAACTCCCTCCGTGGCCTGGGGCCCGGGGACGGTGGGGTGGCCCAGTTCCCCTCCCCCAGCCCCCAAGAGGAGCTGACAGTTTACCCAAAACCCAAACACCCCGACTTCCGACTGTGGGACCTGCCCGTGGTCCCTGATGGCTCGCCCTTTGACCCAGAGGAGTACATGGAGAAAGTCAAGTTCCTGCGCTACAATGCTGTCATCATGACGTCCTCTCAGATGCGGTTTTGCAGCAACAGCGCCCTCGTGTGGCGGGAGGCCAGATCGCTCCAGAGGGAGGCTGTGTACTTCGCCTTGCTGGCCTCTGAGCGCGACTCGCAGGAGTCCATGGAGCCTCGGCGGAAAGCCAGCCAGGAGGCGTTGGGGTCGGAGGGCCTGGCTTCCCCGAGGGTCTTCCTGGTACGTGGCACCGCCTTGGAGACCCTGGACTTCCCCGAAATCCTGGAGGAAATGTGGCGGGACATCCCGGAGGTCAAGGCTGCTGCCCTCCTCCTGGCCCTTCCGGCCCTGTCCGTCGCCGTGGTGACCAGAAAGCGGGACGCCCTCAAGGCGCTGGTGTGGGCGGCGGCCTCGCTCTCGGGCAGCGTTTCGGCCATCCCCGTGCCCCTGGTGTCCTCTGCGGTGGACGCTGGCGTGGGGGTGAGGATCCTGAGCAAGGCGCGCGACTCGCTGGGCCTGGACGACGCGTCGCTGGAGGGGCTGGCCCGCCGACGGGGGCGGGACGGGGCGCGGCTCAAGGCCCTGCGTGCCTGCCCCCTCTCCCGGGAGGTCACCAAGGGCGCCGTGAAGAAGCTGCTGGCGGCCGCAGAGAAGCAGAAGCCCACCGGTGCCCGCGTGGTGGAGATGGCGCTGCCCGTGACCGCCAAGTCCGCCAGCCGCTCCTTCACCACCATGTTCCTGGCGCTCAATGGCGCCATCAACGACATGGCCGCCGATGCGGAAAAGGTGGTGGCGGCTGCAGTCGGGGGAACAGATTGAGGAACTGAACTCTTCGCGACCAATTTAAGAAAAAAACAAAAAAAAATAATAATAAAAAAAAAACGGAGGTGGCCTAATACTTTTCGGCCTGTACTGTTCATGTTGCATTACGCATTTGCATTCATTTCATATTTTTGTTCGCTAATTTTCCATGTATTTCTTGCACCGTGAACATTGCATCAGACATAAGAAAGCTCTTTAATGTAAAAAAAAGTGCAAAATGATTTGAAGTGATATTTCATGGTGACGCTTGCTAAACTTGGCTCCGTTGTTGTTATTATCACTTGCTGCATTATGAGATCAGGTCTTGAGTGATGATGCGTTGGTTCTGTGAATAAACTCATTGCAAATATCCAAAAAGACTCTTCTTTTTCTCCCTTCTTTCAGTGAAGAAGTCAGTTCCCAGTAACAGCTGCACAAGACTATTTAAAACAGATTGGGGGGAAGTGCAAACATACAGTATTGAGTGAGAAAGAAAGATAATGACACTTCCCTCTGCCGTCTTCTGCAGGAAACAGGTTCTTTTCTTTTCTTTTTACACTTGGCTAAACTATGCAAATGCAATACCGAGAAGGGGAGTTCTGTTTGTATGTATTTCCTGTCTAAGGAAGAGGAGCCATTTTTAAGTTTCAGTCATTTTACGATAAGGACATCCAGATTAACTGTAGCTGATTTCTAATCCTCTGTCACATCCAACTTGTAGGTAAGCAGCCACTTTTACAATTCTTTCATGGGTAAATGATTTCCAGAATTTCTGTTTCTGATGGAGTTGTCTTCTCTACCCCCCTCCAGATACAGGTATCAATGCCATTGCTACAACAGTTATTCACATTTCATTTGAATGTTTGTGAGTTTAGTAGCTTTTATCTGTACTCTGCCTTGTTTCTGGTCTGGGAAAACAAATAGCAAGTGTTATCGCTTTAAATAGAAATTGACTTTGCTGTTATTGTGGCCTTTTGAGTTCAAAATAGAGGTGCATTGATCTAAATAATTTAACATTTCCATCCAGGAAAGATATGCACTCAAGGTTTTCAGTCAAATATTGTCACTCAAAAATATTAACACCGTACTGTACATATTAATATTTTAGCAAATTACTAGTGGAGATACTGTGGAGATATGACGTGCTTTTGACTCAAATCCTGTGTGGATCCCTGCTTGTACAACACATCCTTGCGTAAGATGTTTATTTTATTCAGATGCTGATCTTTCTGGGTGTAATAGGAAAGAGTAGGCTGTGTAGATTGTTCACAACATAGAATGGTGTCTTGGACTGCAATTAATTAAATAATGCTGTTTTTTTAATAAGCTGCAGTCTGCATTAACTGTGTCATGATGTGGCTCTACTATGCAAGGAGCAGAGCTGGCACAGTCAAGAGCACTCTTTATATTTCCTGATTTTGGAAAGTTGAATCTTAAATAAAACAAACAATGAAAGTATTTTTAAGACTGGTGTTCTTCAAAATCAACACATGCGACAGGTCCAACCATAACCCACTTACAGGAAAGGGGGTGGGGGCAGGGGCGCAGGGGGGGAAGGGGGGCAGAGGCGCGGGGGGAGGGGGGGTTTGCATTAAACCAGTGATCTGATGATCTGATTAGGAACCACAGAGCTGAGAATGACTCACTCACAGCTGTGGTACACCTACACCAAGACACACACAGGCATGCACACCTGCACACATGTGTATACTGTACATGAACACGCACACACACACACACACACACACGCGTACACACATTCACACACACGTATAAATGTATATGCATGCACATACACAGACTCACAACCATGTAAACACACACACACACACGCACACCCATACACACATATTCACACACACGTACACATGCATATGCAAGCACATACAGACACAACCCTAACCCCAACCACTACATGCCCAACCTTAACCCTAACCTTAACCTAATTGTAACCCTAACCCTAACCCTAAGGCCTAACCCTAAAACAGCCTCTTGAACTTGTGGGGACCAGCAAATGGTCCCCACCTTGCGTAATTTTTTCTCATCTTTCTATCCTTGCGGGGACATTTGGTTCTCACAAGATAGTAATAGCCTATATGCCCACACTCTCACACACACACACACACACTTCATAAGTGGGTTCACAGTGTCTTCTTTTCCAGATTTCTCACACTAATAAAGGAAGGTTCACCATGATCTCTTTCTGGGCCATGGTCCTCTTACTGATTGGTGGTATGTACCTGCTACGACATCCCTGTCCCTTGCACGTTTTGTTATTACATTACATTACATTACAGGCATTTAGCAGACGCTCTTATCCAGAGTGACTTACACAACTTTTACACAGCATTTACATTGTATCCATTTATACAGCTGGATATGTACTGAAGCAATTCAGGTTAAGTACCTTGCTCAAGGGTAAAACGGCAGTGGCCTACCCAGGAATCAAACCTATGACCTTTTAGTTACAAGCCCAGTTCCTTACTCACTGTGCTACACTGCCGCCCTTGTCTCTGTCACTGACACACTTCACTCGTAAGCATTTTTTCCCCCAGTAGAAATCGGTCCTTGTTACTGTACGCATGACGATCGGCATAGCAACCACGGTTTTATGAATGAACACAATGTTAACTTCTGAGGATTATCTTTCTGCTGCAATCCAACAGTGCAATATTAAGAACAGATAAATCCACTTTAGAGGCAGACTGACTGCTCTAATGGTTCCTTCTCTCTCTCTCTCTCCCTCTCTCTCTTTCTCTCCTTTTCTACCGTAAGACTCTGCTTGCAGTTTCAGTAAGAAGACAGCCAAAGAGGGCTCCTGTGTGACGGTCCACGTAACTCTGTACAATATACGGCGACCTGGGTACATTGTTTGGTTGAAGGACGCCGTGTGGAATGAGAAGGCAAAGGATTATGAGGGCACAATCGTGCACAGCCTCAAACCTGACAAACACAATGCGAGTGAATTTGAAAACAGAGTGTCTGTGGGTTCCACTGAGTCCACTAGGGGTTTAATGAACTACGAATTGACCATCAATAACCTGAGACCGCAAGACAGCGGAAAGTACTCGGTTAGATACTATGGTGAAGATCCTTCTTATAAAATGAACAGCTTGACAATGAGTCTTGATGTTCAGGGTAAGTTCTTTTGCAGTGATATATATATATATATATATATATGATAGAGGCCCCTTTATGTTCACCATCCAGTAGTTGTCTATTTGTCTACTGTATGAAAAGTATTTGTCTGGTATTGGATTTATTATTTAAGCAGCAGTCGTTGCAAAGACGCACAACTGGCAATCCTCAAGAGGCATAACTCAGTTACCAACAGTGATGTATTTGTAGGACTCTGTACGCAGTATAAATGCTGATAGCTGTTGTCCCTTAACCTGCTACTGGCAAAACTGTCAGCATTGCCATCATGAGTAGTATGCCTGATATAGGATTGATGATTTAAATCAGTTTAGAAACATTTCAGATATTCACAACTTGAAAGCCTGAAGGAACATACTTCATGGTTACCCACAGTAATGCTTTTGCTTATATTTGCAGATGGCTGCTATGTAATTAAACTGGTTTGGTCTTATTTCGTTCTGGGCTCACTTAAACACAGATATCATCTCATTATCACCATGAGCATCTGCATTTATGTATTTCATGAGGGACTGTGTACAATTACTCACATTCACAATGGTCGTACGAGCCAGCCAAGAGGCCGCACGTTGCTTTACAATGATAGGCCCCAGAGCAGAGGGGGCTACATGCTTGACTCAGACAAAGAAGCCCAGAACATGACAAAAATAGTCTTTAGGCAACTAAAAAAATCCATCACAGATTAACACATGATGATGAAACTGATGATAATCATCATCATCATCATAATCATCATCATCCTCATCTTACTCATCTTCATCATCATATTCATGATCGTAATCATCATCATCATCATCACCATCTTCATCATCATAACGATCTTCCCCTGTCGAACCTCTGCAGAGAACCCTTGCCAGGTCAGCGTAACAGGGCCGGAGCTGGTCCAGACGGGGGCGGAGGTGATTTTGCGCTGCTCCACCGTGGGGCGCTGCCAGAACAGCCCCGAGTGGCGTAGCTCAGGGTCAGGCCTGGCCTCCAGTGAAGGCTCTGACACCCAGGGTGTGAAAACAGCCCAGCTGAGCTTCAAAGCGGACTGGTCACATGACGGGGTGACGTTCTCCTGTTGGCCGTCGCCGGGCAACGACGCGTGCGCCTCCAGAAACATCACGCTGGCCGTGGAATGTAAGCCACATAATTTTTATTTTTATTGTTTTACCCGCCGACGCTGCAATCTTCATATCAGAGACACCGAAGCTACGTTTTACACATAACTGATATCTGAATTACCCACAATGCTGTTGATCCAGTCTCTGTGCATTTTTTCCATATGCCTTCTTCCGTAGTTTACAGAAAGCTTTCTTCTTTATCCCTTGTATTCTGCATGATACATTTATTACAAAAGAATGGCAAGCTACTGCATTAATATTTGGGTTCTCCTCCTCAGCACCACTGAATGTGCTTGTATCAGGGGTTTAGGATTAATGGTAAATGGTAAATGGACTGCATTTATATAGCGTTTTTATCCAAAGCGCTTTACAATTGATGCCTCTCATTCGCCAGAGCAGTTAGGGGTTAGGTGTCTTGCTCAAGGACACTTCGACACGCCCAGGGCGGGGTTTGAACCGGCAACCCTCCGACTGCCAGACAACCGGTCTTACCTCCTGAGCTATGTCGCCCTGAGCGAAATAAAATAATAAACCAGAGACTAGAGCTTTTGAATGAATGAGCCAGCAGTTTACTGATAACAACAGGACATATAGCCTACTCACATTACACATACAAAGTATTTACAGTAGGTAGAAGGCAGGCAAGTTACACTTAAACCCCTTTAGTTTTATCCCTTTTCTTACTCAGAATAGGTTGGTTTAGGTTTAGATTTCAAGTTAGTTTTGGCAACTAAATATTGTTCCTTTAAGTTAAGACCAGTCTGTTTTCTGTTTAAGGTTAACAGCCTTAATTTGACAGGTTAAACCTATTTATTTTAGCTATTTTCCCTTTAGAATTAACTCTTTTTTTGGTTTCAGGTGAACAGGTAAGTACCCTTTAATATTCCCTTTTGTTAGGTTAATTGACCCATTAAATTTAACCTTTGCAGGAGAAACACAATCGAGATTCACCGTTCAACTCAAACATCAATACAGAACCACACTGGCGATTTAACTCAACACCAATACAGTATAACGTTGGCAATTTAACTCAACATCAATACAGTACAACATTGACAATTTAACTCAACATCAATACAGTACAACATTGGCAATTTAACTCTTTAAATGCAATGTCTCACTCGAGCAGGATATTCCTTTTGATTCCAGTTCAGTTCAATAATTCAGTTCAATTTGTTCAATTCTGAAAGCGATGAGAAATCTATGATCCTACCGCAACAGTGGCGAAGCAGTATTTTTGATAGGTCAAACCGTATGCAGGTGATCCGGTCGCTGGGATGTCTTTTCAATCTTCGTAGGTAAGAATTCCTTGGTGAGGCTCGCCATCTGGTATCCTATGCGTGCGTGCTGTCTATCAGGGCTACGCACACACACACACAGACACAGACACACACACCGATAAAGAATCTGAATCCGCGTTAAACTTTCTGGAAAGTTCTCCCGGGAAGGGAAAAGGAAAAAAAAAAACCAACTAAAACCGTCTTGGTTAGTCTTTTCACTTTTCCAAAAATGAGCAACTCCGGTTTTGTTGCAATAAATCCTTAATTCGCCGCGTTAGATGCTTCCTCTTCTTCTTCCTTTGTGTTCCCGGCAGCTTGCATCCTTGAGAGTTGCATTACTGCCATCTCTCGGAGTTAGTTAACTCCTACAGCTTACTGAATGTCACACTTTCCCTAACAGTCCTGTTCTCCGAAGGTAGCTAATAAAGCATCTCCTCCCCTGCCCACTAGCACCACACCACCAGTACATTCTCCAGTCCTGCTCCTGTTATCCCCAATCTTCCCATCTCCTCCATCACGTCCTCCCTTTCCGACCTATATTTACTGCAGTTAATGAAAACGTGTTCTACGGTTTCTGGTACCTGACAGATTTCACAAAGACGTTAAAGGAGAGGTCAAACTCAATTAAAGGGGTTTGTCAAACCTTTTTTTTTTTTCTATTAAAACTTGCATGAAGCCAACAGCCTAAGATTTTAACGTGTTTTATGGAATATTATCACCATGAATTAATTATTTATTTATTGTTATTTAATTCACTATTTATGACTATTTATTGCTCTGTTTGAGACCTGGGTTACACTTGGGTCAGAGAAATTGGACGGTGTTCTCTACAACATCGATCATGCATGGATCAGAGACTGTAGGATTAGGGTCATGAATGAGATGAAGAAACCAGAAACTATGCTTTGGACCTCAGCAGGCTTCTGTTCTGTTTGTGTTATAAGACATTAAAAGACATTGGCTCACGTGCAAGTCATTTTTGTCTTCTGAAATGTCTTTTTCCTTAAGATTCGCCCAAAGACACTGAGGCGAAAGTTGCTGGTTATGACATCATAAAGGAAGGACAGGCAGTCACCTTCTCCTGCCACAGTAAAGGAAACCCCCAGCCCACATTGTCCTTGTTTAAACTGGGCCAAGGTGAAATTGCTCAGGGAGGAGAGTGGAAATTACCCAATGTCAAAATAGAAGATGCCGGGAGTTACTTCTGCCAGGCTAAAAACAAACTTGGCACTGAAAACTCAACAAACGTTATGCTTGATGTCAAATGTGAGTCTCATTTTTTTTTCTGCTAAACTCAAATACACTGCCAAGTTGTATGATGTCATGTCTGTCCAGGGCTGCCCTATATGTGCCAAAAATGTCATGTCCCTTATGTGACACCCATTGAGTATGACCTTGTGTCCCTGTATGTCGCACAAAGTTTTACCTGCTGTCGATTAGTTCCTGAAAAAAGCATGTGACTGAAAAGCCAAATCTGGTATGTGGTGCTTTTATTGAATATGAGCCACCAAATCCGGTGTGCTCTATAGATCCGGCAGGAAAACAAAATGGACTCAGTTTGACTGCGTGTGCTGTGGGTCAACAGAAATCCTACCGTTAGTGTGTAGCTAGTTGTTGATTAAGGCATGCAACCAGTTTATTTTGTTTGTTTAGCACTAGCCCCTGTAACCATAGTGGAGCAGTGAATAGTAGTATAGTCCAAGAAAACATGAAAAAAACCTTGTAAAAGACGATTGATTAACCGTTGATTAAGTAAGTTCTGATTGATTAAGAGCTGATTGACTCAAAAGCGTTGATTAAATCCAGTGGAACAGCACATAATGCATCTGTAAGCACCCTGAAACGATCTGCAAATCACCACAGACAAATCTGCATTCTTATTTAGACGCTCCAAAAAAGGTCAGGATAACGACGAGCGGGACATTGGAGGGGATCTATGAAGGAGCTGCAGTCAGCCTGACCTGCGAGGTCCAGAGCAGCAATCCAAGCGTGCGGTCATACTCCTGGTACAGAGACCACACCACCCTGCTCGAAACTAGCCCAGTGCTCCGTTTCCCAGCCGTACGACCCGAGGACAGAGGCTCTTACCGCTGCCAAGCCTCAAACTCTGCGGGCTCGGGGGATTCCCCGGAGGTTACGATCACCGTTCGCTGTGAGTCCACAGTCGTTCATAACATAGCTCAGGAGGTAAGAGCAGTTGCCTGGCAGTCGGAGGGTTGCCGGTTCGATCCCCCGCCCTGGGGCGTGTCAACGTGTCCCTGAGCAAAACACCTAACCCCCTAACCTCCCAACGAGCTGATTGGTACCTTGCATGGCAGTCTTTCACCGTTGGTGTGTGAGTGTGTGTGTGAATGGGTGAATCAGAGGCATCAATTTCAAAGCGCTTTGGATAAAAGCGCTATATAAATGCAGTCCATTTACCATGTCATGTGCAGTGGAACGGCAGTGAGACGCGAGAACACGAGAGTGTTTCAATGTCGAGCGCAGGCCGTCCAGCCCAGGATCAGCCTGCTCATGTCGTCCTGCCTAGCCAGTGTATTTGGTAAACAAATAATGTATTCCCTTTTTTCCCCTAGATGGACCCAGAGGCACAAAGATTAAGGCCAGCTGTTGTCAGGGAGGGGTGAAGGTCGGCGAAAGCCTGACCCTCACCTGCGAGACCGACGCCCGTCCTGAGCCCAGCGGCTACACCTGGTTCCGCACGATTACAGAGCCTGGTAGACAGAGGGGTCCAGGAAGGACCGAGGTGGCCGTGCCTTCTAACGGATGGTCTGATGGGCGAGACCTCAGATTCCGGCGTATCAGTGCAGGCGACGCCGGGGAATACATGTGCCAGGCCAAGAACACCATCAGCGCTCAAAACTCCACCACTCTCCCTGTATACGTCCTGTGTGAGTGCTGTATTTAGAGTCCCAGTGCTCTCCGTGTAGATGTCCTGTGTGAGTGCTGTATTTAGAGTCCCAGTGCTCTCCGTGTAGGCGTCCTGTGTGAGTGCTGTATTTAGAGTGCCAGTGCTCTCCGTGTAGACGTCCTGTGTGAGTGCTGTATTTAGAGTCCCAGTGCTCTCCGTGTAGACGTCCTGTGTGAGTGCTGTATTTAGAGTCCCAGTGCTCTCCGTGTAGACGTCCTGTGTGAGTGCTGTATTTAGAGTCCCAGTGCTCTCCGTGTAGACGTCCTGTGTGAGTGCTGTATTTAGAGTCCCAGTGCTCTCCGTGTAGACGTCCTGTGTGAGTGCTGTATTTAGAGTCCCAGTGCTCTCCGTGTAGATGTCCTGTGTGAGTGCTGTATTTAGAGTCCCAGCGCATTGTGAATACTCAGCCTGTGACTGTTACAGCGAATGTCTGTGATTCATTGTCACCGTAGTTGTCTGTGCTCTCCAATCACCATCCGTTCTCTGCTCTTACTCTTTGACTGTTTTTTCCGCGCGATCACAGTTTGTGTTGTCATAATCTTCAGCACTGTCACAGTCTGCTGTGTTGTCTGTGCTGCCCTGTCAGTGTCTGGAGTGTGCTCGTCAGTCTGTTCTGTCACAGTCTGTGCTGTCCTGTCTCTGTCTGTGCTTCCCTGTCACAGTCTGTGCCGTGCTGTCACAGTGTTTTTCTGGTCTCGTTTTCACTGAAACCAGGTTTGCTTGTGTTATACAGAGTGACGTTACAGCGCTTTCCCTCCTCTCCTCTCCCCCCCCCCCATCCCCCACCTCCCACCCCCCACCCCCCACCGCACACGTCTTTGCCCAGGCTTACCGTCTCGGCTCTCGTCTGTTTCCCCACCCACAGACGGGCCTACAGACCTCACCCTGTCCATGGATAGCGAGGCGAGAGAGTCCAGCCTGGTCACCATCCACTGCTCTGTGGAGAGCTTCCCTCTGTCCGAGCTCACCCTGACCTGGGCCCCGCCCTCCTCCGATCGCCTCTCTGACCTGCCCCGGCACCCCAAACGCCTCCAAGGAAATTACACGGACCAGCCAACACGCACCTCTCTCGCCGCCTCCTTCATCGCGTCTGTCGAACACGCGGGCTGGTACACCTGCCGGGCCAGCAACTCTGAGGGCCTGAAAGAAAGCACAAAGGAACTGGTAGTGCACTGTAAGTGGGCGGAGTCCCGAGATGCTAATGTCATGCTTGTTTCAGTTCCTTGTGCCTGGTGACCCCGTAGCGGTATCTGCTGGTGCGGTCTCCCCATCACTCTATCAGTTTGTAACAGGCAGTCCTGACCTTGCAAGTAGTTTTGCAACTAGCAGATAGCAACTGCTACCAGAGTAAGGGGAGATGCTGAGTGCGATACCCATGTTTGAAATATCTGCCGATTCATACTTCATAATAAAATAAGGGTTCACGCTCATGTTGTTTTTTAGCATGGTTTATATCTCTGTGCCACTGTTAAAGCAATGAATGCCTCCACCACTTTAATGGCTTTGTGGTTGATAGATAATTTGGAAGACTTTTAGTTTTTTTTTTTTTTGTAACTATAAATATATGTTTATATTTTTGACAATATTTTTGCCAATCCCCGGCCACATCGGTGTGGACAGCAGCGATGGGGGGGGGGGTCAGGCAATTACGGTTGCAGATTCCGGGGGCTGGTGGTTCCCAAACTTTCGAAGCCCGTGACCACTCGATAAGAAAGCAGATTTTCCCTGCCTCACCCTTTGTGAAAATACAGCACGTGTCTCGAAAAGCCACACAACTTGCTTTTTTTCATGATCAATAGTTTAAGGAGGCAAAGCCTTGTGAAATACTAAAACACTCATTTAAAGAAAAATGCTAATACGAAATGCTAAAATAATACATTTTAAATAAATTCATTTTAATAATGTTTTAAAACATGTTTTTAAATGAAAGGGTGAACCAGCAATTCCTAAACTGTGGGTCACAACCCCACATGGGGGTCATCTGATTTGAGGATGGGGTCACCTGGAAATTTAGAAAGTTAAAAAAAAACAAAATAAAATACATTTTTTTGTATCTTTTTAATATATATTGCTGTACGCTGCAACATGTCAAACATCACAACAGCCCAACTACAATAAAGCAACGAGGCGTGAGAGGTCGTGGTACAGCGCCAATATAGTCACGGGTGTTGTTAGGCACGAGGTGCGTGTGTGAGTGGGGTGCTGGGGGTCACGTGAATTTGAGAACATTCATTTGGGATCGCATCAGGAAACATTCTGGGAACCCCTGGACTTAAATGCAACTTTCTACGAGGCAGGATGCCCTAGCACAGCGGAGTTCTTTCCCCTGTTAATCAGTGTTGAAATGGGATTCGACGGGGGTGGGGGTGCGAGGTGTAAATTTGGCGTGTCTCTCTCATTTTCGCGGCAGATGCGCCCAAAGACGTCCGTGCGACGGCGAACCCAAGAGGCGAGGTGACTGAAAAGACGGACCTGGATCTCAGCTGCGAGGCTCGGTCCAACCCCAATGTGACCGCCTACACCTGGTTCAAGCTGACGGGCAGGGAGGAGCGGGAAGTGGGCAAAGGCCGGGTTCTGACCCTCAGGTATCTGTCGGAGGTGCACACGGGACAGTACTTCTGCAGGACCCGAAACAAAATCGGGGAAGGGAACTCAAGGGCCATCGACGTCACTGTAAGATGTGAGTGCCTCTCCTTCACCTGTCCACTCTACGAGGGCCTGTCCCAGTTATGTCTCCTGCCTATCAACCTTTTAAGGCAGGGCTGACCCCA
>NC_049201.1:81617426-81639926 GCF_013347855.1 Anguilla anguilla | reverse complement strand
AAAATGAAAGGTGAATAAAAAATGGCAGATTTGAATGAGAGGCCTGTAGAAAGAGCACAGGACTAAACATGCAGTAAGCGTGGGGGAAGAAGGGAAGGGAAGAAGGTTATTAAAGCATTTCAAAAAACATACTCTTCAAAGGGTTAAAAAAAAATAAAAATATTAACATGGCCCGACTTATGACTTGGTATGTGGAGTCACAAACAATGTATTAAAATTGACATTTTAAATGTGATTCCATTTGAAGACCAGTGACTGTTCCTGTTCCTCGGTGTGTAATGGATGCCTGTGCTCTGTTGTTTTTGAGGCGAAGTCGTCCGGCCTCCCTCACAGAGACGGAGGAGGACCCGCGGAAGAGGACGGCATCAACTACGCCTCCCTGCAATTCCCGGGAAAAGGGTGGGGCTCACGCCCTTATAAGGAGACACTGACGCGCAACGTCGCAGCCAGCTGTTTCGCCCGCACGCAGGGCGACAAACAGAACTTAATTTCTCCAGAAATGTATACGTGACGTAACGCTGCATTTCGCCAAATTGTACGGCTCGATATTCAACATGCTCGGTAACTCTATGAAAATTCTAAGTCGGCGTTCTAGAGCCCCGTCGCTTTCAATCACCAGGAGCGATTGTTACACCAGCATTAGAATGTTCAGCTGAGAACATTCTAGTGACACGTTTGTGATCTCACAGCTAAAATGGGCGATTTGTGCCGCAGGTGTACAGCATGCAGCAAAACGTTCTGGGGAGAAAATGATGCTACTGTTAACTCATGTGTTCCCCACTGGTGCTAAGTAAACTTAGCAAACAAAAACAGTTTGTTTAACACCACTCCACAGAAGCAGTTTATTTTAACACTGGGGTCCCCATTTCTGGTTCACGAGGACTGTGGGGTTTTGCTGGTTTTTTGTTGTCGCTTGGCTCATTCTGTTGAGGCACTGTTCTTGGGCAGGGGTGTCAAACTCCCATCCTGTGGGGGTGCAGTCTCTGCCGGTTTTCGGTGTAAACCGCTGGCTTTGGAGTTAATTCGAGCCACTGATTGGCTATAGAGTCCAGACACCCTATTCTCAAGACTGCCAATTGGCTTAATTAATTGGCTGCCAATTGAGAGGAAACTACAAGTACCAGCAGTCATTGCCGCCTGACCCCCTGGCACATTTTTCTTCCCAGGAACAGAATTGACCCCAAGCCTGAGGAGACTGAGTGTGTCTACAGCAAATTGGCCAAGCCCATCAGGAAGCAAGAGGTAACCCTCCAACTTCGCACCATGTTTACCTGTTCCTACAATGTAACAGGGCTATCACAATAGCACACAGTAATCTACCGCAGTCTGTATTAGCGGTCCGTAAAGGTCCAGGCAAGGTGAGGTGGGCGGTCGTCTAGGGTGGTGTCTGTCTTGGTGAGGTGGCGCCAAACTAAAAAAAAAAAAAAAATCCATGTGAATCCGACCTGGGTTCACAACTGCTATCTTCATCTTTTCCTCCTCCTCCTCCTCCTCCCGCTCCCCGTTCGCAGTCTCACCCAGGGCAGCAAAAATGATGAGAGCCTTCCCAGGCAACGGTGCAGCCATTACAGCCGAGCAATACGACAAATCAACATCATTTCAAAAGCCTTTCACGTGGAGGAAGTTTCTTAACTTCAGCATTTTTGTCGCTGCATTTACTGTCCCCCATCAATAGGAAAGTTCCCAGTTTGCCTATTCCCCCCGCGCCCCCCCCCCCCCGCCCCAAAGATGGTTGTGTAACATTGTTGCATATTTAAAAAGGAAGATAAACATTTTATGGGAGCGTTATAAAATTGGCCCATCTTGCCACGCACAAGAGAGAAAAAGGAAGTGCTGCTTTTTTGTCTTTGCGACTCCACGTGTTTTTGGTGTCAGCCTTCTATGGCTGTCAAACGAGATACAAAAACCACTAGCAGAGATTACTGGATGTGAAGAACCCTTTGTTAATGCCTGTTTAACAGCATAGACAACTGAAAACATCCTACTTAAGTATAAAAACGCGGTGACACTTTACACCAAGGATCCATTAACTAACACGAGTTAATGAATTAACTAACCCGAACGAAAAATAATTATCTAATCTGTTGACATCTATTTGTGTTAACTAAGCCGTCACAAAGGTGGAATGGGGGCTTGCGGACGAGCACGTAGGTTTCTTCGGTGTACATGCAAGTGTTACATTAGTGAACAATTTGTTCAAGTTGAGAAATACTTCCTTTAGCACTTCCCGTCCGAATATTTGCAATGAGAAAAAAGGGAACAAATCAGACTTTATTGACATTGAGTTAAACATGAAAGAGAATCATGGGACATGATTTTATAAAATGCAAGTAAATGATTTGTTCATGTTAACAAATACCTTGGTAATACATCTTGGTAAGTTCATCCTTTGTTCAGGTTAGTTAATGCATTGACTCAATTCAGTTAATGGAACCTTATTGTAAAGCACTACCAAAAATGTATTTCAGGGGCATGTTTCTGTACTGTAACTGTAGATAGTCCTTTCTTGGGCAACTTCAAATAAGCCTGACCCAGGGAACAAAGCAGCTGGACCAAGCAGAGTGTTTGAGATGATAATTCGCAGAACAGCATGTGGGTGGACGGGTGCTTTAAAGCCCGTTGTCCAGTCTGGAGCAGGCACAGTGCCGATCCAGAAACATCAGACTGTTCTCGTCCTGTTTAGAAAATTTGGTAGCACCTCAAAAGCTCAGTATGTTTCAGCTCTCGTTCTTTGGTTTATTTTATCTATATTTTTTAAGTCACCTACAGTGAAAAAAAAAAAATCTCCTACTAAGATTGTGAAAAGACTGGCAGCAGTGTTGCCAGTGAAAAACTATTTAATGAAGGAAAAAAATGCTGTATAACTCATGTTATTTTATGGGATGGCTGTCATTCAACATGATGTTGACAGTGTTTTGAAAAAAAAAAAAAAACAGTGAAATCCCGTAAAATTTAAAAACATTTTTTTTACAGTGCAGGTAAGGATCCATTTTCTAATATTTCTACCTTGAGAGAAAACGCAACAGAAGGCCCATTTTGAACCGATTTGGGCTCAGACTGCAGTCCGCCCCTACCCCCGCTCAGAATCTAGTTTCGCAGAGGTCGATAAAGAAAGAAGTGATGATGATGAGTGATGAATACCTTTCAGTCCTCCCCCTCCTCTCCTCCGCTCCCCCACTACCGCTCGTCTCCCACCCGGAAGTGCGTGGGGGAAAGGAGGGGTAGGAGACCAGTTTGAAGCCGCTTCGCTAATGCAGTTCTGTGCGCTCCGCTCGTCATCAAAAATATCGGGGGGCGCTGGAGGGAGGGAGGACACACAGATCGGTTTCCGGGGTGCGTAGGAGACGAGGTGGTAGCGGAGGAAAGGAGGATGCAATTTTAAGATTTTTTTGGGACGCACCCCTGCGGGGGTCGCCCCGAAACCCACCGCTCTGCGACGTGTCTCACTGGCCTGCAGGTGGAGGCGGAGGAGGCGGAGTACGAGAACGTGAAGGAGGCGGTCCCGCGGTGGACGGAACGAGAGTCGGACTCGGACTCGGAGACGAGCGACGAGGACCCGGACGTGTGCTACACCACGGTCTCCTTCGCGCCCCAGGCCGGGCCCCCGGGACCCCGCGGCGCCCACTGCCAAGGTGACAGCGACACTTCGGACGAGGATGACTACAAATCCCAGTACTCCAATGTCAAGGCCTGACGCGCCGGGGCCTGGTTCCGGTCAGCGTTGCCCACCGTACCGAGTTTTGGGGAGCGTTGTGTTGGCTTTAGGCTGGGGTCGAGTTCTTGGGTCGAGGACCCCGCTGGCGAGCGTAGAGGAGCCTGCCTTCAGCATTGGGTTTCTGCGATCCGTGCCCACCTAGCTGCTGTCTCTTAGCTGCCCTCGATTTACTGAATCTGACAAATTATCGCTAACTGAGTGCTTTTCACTTACCAAAAAAAAAGCAAACGCACGCTCAAACAGTCGCTAGAAATCTCTAAGATGTCGTCATACACCGATTTCCATATTTATGTACTCATTCGCATACAAAAAACGTGTGTAGCTATGCTCTGTACTCTGTGCACTCACCAATCAGCCATGGTTGTCTGAGCCGTAGAGAGGTGGTAAGCACCGGAAAGATTGCCGACCCACTGATTGGTCTTGGCAGCTGTTTTCCTAAGAAGCTGATGTCTGATTTGTCACTAGACTCTTTTTTAAGAATAAAATCGCTAAAGGGGTCTGGAAAGTCGCTAAGTCTAACGTCAAAGTCGCCAAGTTGGCGAAAAAGCCAGCTGCTGCCGCCGACTTGCTCATCTGCCGCCTGTCTGTGTGCGCTGGCGATAGACACAACATTCTCCGACTGTTCGCCCGGCTCTGGCTGAATCAGCTGATTGGTTCGGCTGATTAGTGATGTCACAGTCCTATCACAGCCCGTTCACATAAGGGGGGGGAGGGGGGGGGTCTGTTTAAACGACCTCCCCCTGCTCATGTGGCCGCATGCAGCCAGTCTAAGCCTGCGTGCTTCCTGCGGACTGCTAGCTCGAAATCCGCCCCCCCCCCCCTCGCTCCTCCCTCATGTGTTGATCAGTCCGTCCTTCAAAAAGAAAGGGGGGGGGGGGTACGGTGGTGTAGCGTACGGCACTGTCGCCCTCGTGGTGGGACGCTCCCCGGGTTCGAATCCGGATGTGGCATTTCTATGTGGAGTTTGCAATTTCTCCCTGTGTACGGGTGATCCGGGTTCCTCCCGCATCCAAACACAGGCTGTCAATCTGTTATGTAAATTTAAAGGTTTATAGTTGTCTGCCTTGCTGCTGGAACTTTTCTGGTGTTCTAAACTGAGCCAAAATTTTAATATTTTTTAAACTGTTACCCTTTATGAATGTTTCTCTCCCAGTTTTTTAACTTGCATATACTTTACATCTCCTCAACCCCTGTCGGCTTTGGGTGGTGTTTGTATTTTTGGACTGAGTTTGGAGTGAGATGGAATTGAGCCTTGGATGGTACGTTCAATAAAAAAACAAAATTGGAATTTGGACTCAATCTGCTTCTTTTCTTTTAGCTGTGATCTGTCGCTCTTTCAACTGGTCCCGGCCTTGTCTTTAATCTGTTTGAATGCGCGCTGCTCAAACGGAAAAACCCGGAGAACTTGCGAAAACCGTTTACGACTGTTGTGAAACTTGGATGAAATACGTTTCGGAAACAAAAATAAACAAAAATACAATGTTTTTATTCAACCAATTACGGTGTGTGGCAAACAAGTGGCCAAAACTCCTGTTGATTCAGATCGACAGCAATGTAAATGTGCAACATTTATTAAATATAATAAATACACGTGACAGATTTAGCTTTTCTTTTTCTTATGCAGTTAAATACAAGGCACTGTTAATTATGTTACAACAAATCAACATACTGTCACTGTGAGTGCAATTTCCACAAACGGAAGTTGCAGAAGTGTTACATGATCACGGCCATTGCAACTGCAAGATCAGCCTTTGAAAACCCTTATGGCCTGCCTATCACTGAATTACAATCCAAACACTGAGTGACAGACATTATGAACATGAGATATTAAAACACATATTTAATATCAGAACGAGCACAATGGCACGCATTCTCAAAACCAGCAAAAGATATCAATATAATTTACAGCGATAAAAAAAAAAAATATATATATATATATATATTAATGACTTAATGAATATTAAACAGGAAATGAGAGGACGTTTTGTGTAATCTCACTGGCAGTCCAGACAGTTGGTCTGACTCCACCACAGGACTCAGGTTCACAAACCCACACAGCTGTTGTGAATAATGTCTGTGTGGTTAAATACGACAAGCGGTAATGCAATGTAAGGCAACACACAGCAAAGTAACATCGCTAAGTAATGGACCATAATGTGACTCCTCACACAATGGCTTGCTCACAAACATGGAAAAAACAGTCACCGCTGGTAGTATAACGGTAACACTGTAACGTAAACATTACATAATTGGTGGTACGTAACACATTGTGAAGAGCCGTACACTTTTAAAAAAACTGTTAATTTTGTATGCTGACATAATGTAATGTGACACACTGCAAGTGAACATGCTGTTAAACGTAATGTAAGGTAACACGATGTAAAGCGCCATTATAATGTAACACATTGTAAGTAAAAATACTGCCAACTTCTATATGCTAATGTAACATAAGGTGACAACGTGTAAGGTATCGTAATGTAGCATAGCATACTGAAAAGAGCACATGGCAAAGTATGGCTGTTATGTACTGTATGTGCATGGTCCTACTACAGTGCCTGGAAGATTGTGGATAACAGTATGACGGCGTAATCTAGCGTAACATCTGTACTGCAACATAACGCATGTTATGTATCGTGCTGTAAAGTAAAACCTGGCATTATGAGAGTGCAGCGTGGTGTGATGAGTTGGCCTATCTCCATGGTGACTTATTTGGGCTTCCTGACCTCGGCGTACGCACTCTCCTCCGTTCCCTTTCCGTTACCCTCCGTCAGGGGGCTCATGACGTCCACGTAAATGTCCTCCTGGCCTCCTGCTGAGTTCTCCTCCTGGCGCTGCTCCTCCTGCTCCTCCTCTGCAGCAGGGTTCCGGGGCGGCTGCTGCAGTCCCTGCCGTGCCCTCTTAGTGGGCCTGGAGCGGCAGATGTTCCCGTAGGTGGCCTCCTCCGTGGGCTCAGGGTTGACGGAGGCCTGTGGGCTCAGATTCGGCCGAGACTCCTCCTCCTTCTTGCCCCCCGCCTCGGCTGACTCCCTCTCTGTGCCCAGCTCAGCCTGGCCCTCCTTCCCCATCTCCTCCTTTGCCTCATCACCTTCTTCCTCTCCTCCTTCTCTCTCTTCCCTGGATTTGTGTCGGATCACTGCGTAGTCGGGCGTACGTTTGGAAGTGCCCCGGACGATGCCCGTTCCGTGTTCCCCACCCGTGCCGGGAAGTTTGGAGAAATCCACGGTGGCATAGTGCAGGGCGCCCTCGTCCCCCTTTTCCACCGCACCCGCCTCCGACAGCATGGTCTTGTTGGCGTAGATCGATTCCTCATCTTGAGCGGCCGTCTGATCAAGAGGTCAAAAGGAAAAGAAAGGTGCGAATTTGAAAAAGGTCGATAGAAGAATATGCCAAAATCACAAGTGAAATGACGAGGTACAGGTCTATCGCTTCCTGTGCACTGTTCACAGATTTCTAACATTCCAAAAGGTTTTTGTTAGTTGGGGGAGGCAAATGACTGGCTGAAAATTGTGGCTCCACCCATTACTGAATCCGTGAAACTTCACTTTCCTATCACAACTCTAGACAGTAATGATCGACGGCATCATAAATATCAGAGAATGAGGCATGGTCAGTTCTGTCTACCCTGTTGTAAATGCACTCTCAGAAAAAAAGGTACCATTCAGTACCTAGAAAGGTACAATTGCTTGTCACTAGTACGTTTAGAGATACGGTTTTGTACTTTGAATTTGTACCCTTGCGTACCTTAGCTACATAGCTCAGGAGGTAAGAGCGGTTGTCTGGCAGTTGGAGGGTTGCTGGTTCGATCCCCCGCCCTGGGCGTGTCGAAGTGTCCCTGAGCAAGACACCTAATCCCTAACTGCTCTGGTGAATGAGAGGCATCAATTGTAAAGCGCTTTGGATAAAATCGGTATATAAATGCAGTCCGTTTACCATTTATTTCTGAGAGTGCAGACTTGAAAATGAGTGAATGATTTTCCCATTATGAATATTGTATGCAGACATGCTCTACTTTATTAGTGACAAATGATGCTGACTACTGATACTTACTGGCTATAACTGATGACTGGTTAGCACTTGAATATACTGTATAACCTGTTTAAAACTACCAGGACTTATTTAAAAAAAATCTAAATTCTATATATTTTTAGTTAAGTTTTATCAAATTTAATGCAATAATTGAGATAGTTGTTGTTTGCTTAAATTTGTTTGACTTTTAACTCAAAGGACGTGACCCGTGTTTGCCAGCACTGCGCTGTTGTGAAACAGGAATGAAGCATTGCGACAGACAGGAAAGCACTGGGTCAAGGCTGAACTGCCCTGTTTCTAAAGGCCTAGCTGAGACAGTTCAAGAGCTCTGGAATAGCTAGGATGGCCCATTGAACACTAAATCCTAAGTATCATACCAAAGGCATAACACCTCCGTCATAGGTGCCGTTGGACCATAGGTTAAATCAGACCTGGAGCAAATACTTCAAATACACTAAAAAAAAAAAAAAGTTTCATTGGATAAACCATTTGAATTAAACAAACAAAAAAAAAATTCCAATTGAGAAAACCTAAAAAAAAAATAATATAGGTATAACAAACTGAATTTGAATTTTAGGTTTATCCAATTCAAATTTCAGTGTTCTTTTTAAAGCATTTTTTTTAATGCAGAGAGTAGTCACTGTGTAGAATAGCCTGCCAGGTCATGTAGTAGAGGCAAAAACTCTTTTTCGAGACCAGGCTTGATAAGATGTTAGATATATATTATTATTATTGTCTGTATGTAATCAGAGCACTTAGGTACAATTCTGTCTGGAAAATTGTGAGCATTGTTGGGCTGATTAGCTTGTTTTGTCATTATGCTATGTTATGTTATGTTATGTAAAAGTTTGGCTGATTACTTCAAAAAATATCCTTTTCAAGCAAAATACACAACAAGAGCATTAGCTCATATGGTTGTACGCTTCTGTTAGTGAAGTATTTCCCTGAAGAATTCTGCAGGTATTTGTTTACAAATTTTACCCGCATCCATTGAGTTAGAATACTTCAACTACATATGAATTTGACTTAGTTCTGGTTACTGTCAGGTTCTGGATTCACAGAGCAGAAAGTGAAAACTTTCTGTCATGCGACATGGAATTGAAATGCATTGGGGAAGGAAATGATAGGGCAGCTACAGAGACTGTGTAGAGAAACAGACAGAGAAGAAGGAAGGAGACTTTCTGTATCCTTTGAAGAGTAGGGATTTTAAAAATCTTTTGTAGGGATTTTTTTATTTTTTGTATTTTTTTTTCCCCAAAATTTCCAGGGTTTTAGGGAGCCGAAGTGTGATGTCAGAGTTTTCCCCACGAGTTCCACCCCTGAAATTCTTGTTCCTGTTCAGACGTGTGTGTGTGTGTGTGTGTGTATGTGTGTGTGCGTGTGTGTGTGTGTGTGTGTGTGTGTGTGTGTGTGTGTGTGTGTGTGACACAGGGCTCAGACTCACCTCATCTGTCAGTGTGAGCCCTTCGCCATCCTTCATTCTACTTCCAGAATACTGGCTGTCTCTCTTTTTCCTAAAATCCAGAGGGAACAACACTGCTGACATACAGCGCATTCCCCACTCACATTACGATCACCATGGAGATCAGTTTTACATTTTAAGCATTTTACTGTAGGCCTGTTTTTGTTTATACAGCACTTTCAGTATATTGGAATCACAGCATCACAGGGGGCTGCGCTGTAGCAAAACAGCTCCCATCATCAAATCAAAACCAAACAGGAAATTATTTGTACTCTGCCTCCCTCAGCTCATGGAGAATGAATGGGGAAAAAAATGAAAGAAGTAACCAGAACGCATCCACCAATCTCTATTGGTGTTGCTTTTATGGTTGTTATCTTATGGTTGTTGGTGGAGCTCATCTGTTTTCTTTTGGAAGTAAGGAGGCATCACAGGAGTCATTTTATCCCTCAAAAATGATAAATGTTCTCTGTTTCTGGTCGGATTACCAACATATCATTCACAACCACGCCCCTCCACCCCGCCTCCTCAACTCACCAGTCTATTCTAGTTTATTCTAGTCTATGACCGTCAAACTCATTGAACGAGAAATGCTTTTTGCTAGATTCCACCCGAACATTAAAAGAGAAAATTTCCATGAAATCAAATTTCCATGGTTGGTGAATTTGTCCACCGATAATGTGGTCTAGAGAAAGTGCCAGTTACAGCCCTTTACATTCTTTCAGACGTGGATATTGCTTCTCCTGAAAATCCAATTCCAGTTCTGAAAGGAAATCTGCTTGAGTGACACAATTCACGTCGTCGGGGCAACCATGCCCACTGTCAATGTCATAGCAACGCGTGGAGGTTTAGAGGCATGTTCTGGATGTGGGACAGGGGCACATCTACATGAGCTCAGTTTAAAGACGATGACCCCAGCAGTGGGGTTGAGTAATATCACACAATAACATGGAACCAGGGTGAAGTTTCCCTTCATACTGACTGTCCAGGCCCCAGTTTCTCTTACTTTAGAATGAGCTGCATTGTGAGGCATATCATCATCATGGCACCAGCACCGGCAGCTGCAGCAATCAGCAGTGAAGGACTGCCGAAACCTGAACAAAGAACATTTCAGTTAGATACCGAGAAACACACTTTGGACAAAAAATAAATTAACAAATGAATAAATATACAATGCCATTAAAAAGTATTTGCTTTCTGATTTCCTCTATTGCATATCTCATTTACATAACCGAAACCAAGTTTCCCATACGTTTTGACCACATACCAAATGTTAACGAAGTAACTTGAGCGAGTTAAGTAAATGGCTGTTCAACTATTTTTGTGGCTCATTTCTTCGTTATCGTGATGGAATTTTTGCTGTAGGCTATTGGAATGAAGTTTTATCATCAGGATGCATCTGCGCAGAGCTGCTGACTATCTGGCGCCGGTCTCTCTGCAAGGCTGCGCAAGGCTGCGCAAGGCTGGTCTACGGAGAGCATGGCCATGGTGGGACTTACTTGTAGCCTGCCTGGACCACCAAAGATGGCCGATGGATTAAGAAACATCTACAAGCATTTCAGAACTTCAGACCAAATGTAATATTAGACAAAAGGAACCCGAGTGAACTCATTCATTTCACCGATGTGAAAAAATAATTGCACTCATCAAACTTAATAACTGATGCACAACCTATTAACTGCATACACTCTCTATAATTTGATATCAGTCTTTCACATCGCTGTGGAGGAATTTTAGCCCACTCCAAATTGGTAGGTTTTCTTGGATGAGTTGTCACTGCATCCCTGGAGAAATTTTGGCAATCCGACCACCCCTGGGAAGATTCACCAGTGTTCCAAGTGTTCTCTGTGTGGCGATAATGGCTCTCACTGTGGTTCGGCAGAAGCTTATAAAGGGCCTTGTAACCGTTTCCAGTCAGGCTCTTTTCTCCTCTCTTCTGGAATTTTCTTTGATCTCGGCATAGTGCGCTTGAAGAAACCTTTCGGTGACTACATCACTCTGATGGTGAGTTTCAATATGAGTGAGGTTCAGATTCAACAGGGCTGGCTGCAATCAAGCCAGTCTGGGTTCAACCGGCTGAAGCTAATCATCAATTATTAAATAATAATAATAATAATAATAATAATAATAATAATAAATGTATTTTATATAGTATAGCTTTTCATGGTCTCAAAGACGCTTTACAATACAATTAAATTTGGTTAATTGGTTGATTGAGTAACTAATTGGGTAATTACTTTGGGTGATATGGGTGTTTGATCAATTGTTTCATTAAACAAATTAAATTGAATGTGTTTTGTGTTTACTTAGTTTCTTTTTGTCTTATATTACATTTTGTCTAAAGACATGAAATGATTCAAAGTGACAAATATACAATACTAGAGAAAATCATGAAGGGGCAAATACTTTTTCACAACACTGCTTGTACAAACCCTTAAATAAAAGCATCAAAATGGGCTCCTCTCTATATTAGTGCATGACGCAGAAATATCTTAAATAAGAGAAATGTGTGCTCATTTACCCGAATGTTGCTGTGGTGCCCGGAGCTGGAGGCTGGAGGAGCCGAGAGTGTTGGTGCTGACGCAGAGGAGAGTGGGCGTGTCTCCCTGTGATTGGCGCATGGTGAGGGAGCTCCTCAGGCCTGTGTTCCCCAGCTGCTCCTCCCTGATGACTCTGTCAGTAGAGTTAGAGACCCGCAGTCCAGACACATGCCACTCCATGCTGGGAGAGGGATTCCCACGGCTCTCACAGGAGCAGCTGATCTCTGCTGCAGTTCTGCTGCAGCTCCCAGAGCCAGAGATCTGAGGCACGTCTGAACACAGGATCCACAGTTACAAATATTAATGTTGTTCACATATAGCAGTAATATGATTTATGCAATTATATAATAAATCCAAATGTTGAACATACATATTACATTCAGCTGCACAGTTGTCGAGTTCTCTTTGCCATGTTCATTCTGTGCTTCACAGTAGTACGTTTCACTGCCACTGGACTCAGTCACAGTGAAGGTGAGATTCTGTCCAGTTCCTACTGTGTTCATCTTTGTCCCATTCACTTTATACCAGGTGTAGTTCTGCACTGCTGGTTTGGCATTACTGCTGCAGGTCAGAGTCACAGAGCTGCCCGCTAACACTGAACCAGAGAGACTGTTGGATACTGAGGTGTTCTTAGGAGGATCTGGAAAAATATATATAATTTGCCTTTTAAAAAGGAATGTAGCAACCTGTCCTACTGTATTCAAAAATAAACAGTTAATGAACAAAACAAAAAAATCAACTCTATTAAGCAGAGTGCAAATGCAATGACCCATGCACTTTCATATTCATTTTCTAACTCACAATCAAAATGATCCTGCAATCTTTTTAAAAGAAATACACCAAATTTGCGTAAATAGACAGATACTGACACTTCTTTGATAATTATTTTTTTTTGTTATGCACAGGTTATGGAAAAATCATTAGATTTAAATCATTGGGGAAGTTGGCCTGGCAAATCATTTTAAATATATATATATATATATATATATATATATATTTTTTTTTTTTTTCCAATGGGCATTTAGCTGACATCTTTATATAGGGCGACTTATACAACCTTTGCATTTTTGCATAGTAGCTATTTATAAGATCGATAAATACTGAAGCAATTCAGGATGTACGCGGCTCAAGGGCACATCGCAATGTCCCGCCTGGGATTCAAACCTGCAACCTTCACTGGCCATTACGCTGCACTGCCATCCAGATATTAATCATAAATAATAAATAATTTTCCCACACACTTTCTGCCCCTTTTGACTCCACTGAGAAACACTTGCATGTGCCAGTACAAGCTGCCTTGAGGTCTTGTGGTCTAATGTTAATACAGCTGCCGTCAGTGCTTGCGGTCTAATGGTAATGAAGCACTGCACTACTATCTGTTGCTCTGTTACATTTTTTTTTCCAGTCCTGATCGACTCCTACACCTAATCCCTGTTCAAACAACTCTTGTCTCTTATCTCTTGTTAGATATTACAAAGGATGGAAAATCTGATTATCTGGCACAGGTGTATGCAAGAAATACACATGTACATTACTGTGGTAATAACAAGATACATCATATAAATTAATATGTATATATATATAAATGAACATATAATTGATATAATGGCAAACATACAGGCAACTTCCAGTTGTACAGTTGAGTTCTCCTTGCCATGTTCATTCTGTGCTTCACAGTAGTACTGTTCACTGCCACTGGACTCAGTCACATTGAAGGTGAGATTCTGTCCAGTTCCTACAGTGTTCATCTCTGTCCCATTCACTTTATACCAGGTGTACTTCTGCACTGCTGGGTTGGCATTACTGCTGCAGGTCAGAGTCACAGAGCTGCCCGCAAACACTGATCCAGAGGGACTGACTGACACTGAGGTGTTCTTAGGAGGATCTAAGAGATATAAAAATATGACACTCTTGATTTGTCATTTTTTTGTGGTGTAACAATCTGCCTTGAAAGGATGACACTACTTTAGATCATTCAAATTTGGTAATTATTTACTTATGCTGTTTATTCTGTGCAGCACACTGACTATGGCAAAAGCTTTAAAATATTATTATTATTATTATTATTATTATTATTACTAAAAATGCCTTGCTTTAAAAAATCTCTCTTACATAGAACTCTAAGAGTCAGACTGGATGTCTTCTGAATGTCTCCTTGTTGCAGTGTGTAAAGTGCCTTGCAGGTGATGTTCTGCCCATGGTGGAAGTGGGAAGCAGTGAAGGTCAGAACAGAAGACACAGATTTGGTTCGATCCTCATTCTCTTGCAGTTGATCCAAACTGTCACTCAGCCTGGGGGTCCATGTCAGATTTGGGGGGAGTTCGGGACAGGGGGCTGCAGCAGAACAGCTCAAACTCACAGAGGTCCCCTCCATCACCTCCACCTTCTCTAGGGTTAACTTGGGTTTGGGTGGAGAGTCTAGGAGACATGGAGACATGAGGATGGGTTACTGCCAGTCTCAGGATTAGAGACTCACAGCACTCAGAGCACACACTAATCACCACATCAATAGTGCCTGACTAGCATACATAAAAATTCTACTATATATGGTATTTACCACTTAAGCTTCATATGCTTTTACAGTTATGGCAAACACACCATGGACAGTTTACACAGAAATTTGACATTGACCAGAAAGTACATTACCTTTGATATTAATTTGAACACTTTGTTGTGTAAAAGTCTGTTTCAGATATGGGCTGTCTAATCTGAAGTAATAATAACCACCATAACTGATTGGAGGGTTCTCCAGGACTGTAGTGCAGTTTTTCTGCAACAAGTCTCCAGTTATCTTTCCACGCAGAGAAGATGCAGATTGGCTGTGAGAATCAAACACTTTAATTCTATATCTAAACCATTGGCCTGAAACTGAAGGTGGATCGTATGCCAGTCTATAATCCCAGGCAGATGGGATATCAAATCTGCAGGGAATCAGCACACAGGATCCACTCAGAGCTTCTAAACTCTGAGGCATCCAGATTGCCCACTCTCTGCCCAGGGCTCCTGCAACACACACAACACAGCTCTGTCACAATATTACACTGGTGATCCTACAGCACAGAGAAATCACACTACACTGTACAAGCCTGGTTCATGTTAAAAATAGATTAACATAAATGCAACATTAGAATGTCTGATAACTCATACCTAACACCATAAATATGATAAACACTTCATATAAAGCACATGGATATTTTCAAATACTGTTACCAAATAGTTGTGCAGTGCATCCATGACAGATTTTTAGCAAATGTATGATCAACAGTGACTTTACACTATATTCCTACTTATTTAATTATTCATTGTTGTTGCTAACTACTTTCTTTTCTCTTCAGTTTTGCATAAATAAATTAATATTAATATTTGGTCAAATCACCACAAAACGACTCCGTATTGTAGCAATGAACATTCTATAACTCCACCCACACCAAGCCCCACCTTGCAGCAGGCAGCCAATGAGGATGAATCTCTCTGCTCCAATCATGTCTCAGTATTAGTGAGGGGCAGAGGCACTGGGTGGAGCTGATCTGGAGAGGAGAAACACACTCAGCAAATTAACCAATAGACAGACTGTTTACATGAAGCTCCCATTCTGCCCTGTTATCGACCAGCAACAGTGAGGCTCACTGGGTTGGATTTTGGATTTTACCTGGATTTTATTGGTTCTGTTTATTTATCCTGTTATTCCCCTTATAAATGTCCCATAGAGCTGCTGCTTGCCTTGTAAGCCGTCACTGTAGGGTTTTTCCGAAGTCAGTTAAATGAGTCAACCACTGTCTGTCCATAAGGCTAACCACAAACTTTTACACTATAGCTAACCTTTCACAGGTCACTTAAAAGGAGTATAAATTAATACCATTAATTTTCAGACTAGATGTGCTTGTAGATTTTTCTTAATTCATCATCCATAGTTTTCATCATCATATTCTATACTCTAACAAGACTTAACTTGAGATATGAACCCGTAATATTATTATTTACAAGATAACAACGGAATTGACTTTATAACCGATAGCTAATATAATCTAGCTAGCGAGCTAGTTAGACAAGGCTATTTGCGAACTGCCATGTAGCCAACAGATGCTGTTCCCCCATACAGTTAATAGACTGACAACACATAACTTCAGATGTTCTGTCTTCGGAAATAGTACTCACGTCAAAGCATTTGACACTTTTATTATGTGCAAGGTAAAAACACCAAGTCAACAGCTGCTAGCTAGCTAAGCTTGTGAAATTCATAACTGTTGGCAACAAGTAGCTAGTGAGCTATTTAGCTGTACCCACAGCTCTGTAAATGTAGTCTGAGAATAAAATGAATCAACTTTGCAGACGTGCACCATCACGGGACGATGCTGTGAAGCTACTATGGTTGTTTCATGACACTGTTACATATCTCATTGGTTTTGTTCTTAGCCAATCATAGATCAGCGCGCCTCGTCAACGCAATCAGAATAGTGATATTTGGTCATATTTAGAAAACTTTTTGATCCAGGAATAAAATAAAAATGTTATAAGCTGCTTCTACTGATCAACACAATGGGAGCTTTTGGTGCATAATTTGCACTGGAGGGGGTTCAATGAATTTCAACAACACTGATCGGATGTACATGGCAGACTCATCAATAATTCTATTTCAGGGCGATGGCGGCCATCTTGCGGTGGTGCCACATGCGGAAGTATCAATTGAATAGAATGGAAAGGAACCACATGCCCATGTTTCCCTTCTAGTTATTGTGCAGTTCTGTGGTCCAGGATGTATTTCTCCCTCTCACCCAGTGCATGCTGGGATAGGCTCGACCCTGCCCAGGAATAAGCGGGTATAGATAATGGAGGGACAGATTATAAATTTCTTTTTTAATTGCGCACTGAAGTAAATATACTGTGCCCATGTCAAGGTCTGCAATAATTATTTTAAACACAACTACACATTATTCACAGAATAAATTGACAGCAGCAACGTCTTTCTTTATTTTCCTGCATGCAGTTAGCCTTTTTGTAGTACTTGCTCTTCTATGGCAGTGAAATGTTGTTTAGTGAATACTCTAATGCACTATGTATTATACCATTGGCGATAAATGTTTAACCATTAGATAAATCCATGAACAGCTGACAGGTTAGACCCATGAAATATGTTTTACAGCACCTCCCAACTGGCTGAAGCACCAGACCTCTTCAGGTGTGAAGAGTGCAGCTGCTGTACTTTTACTTACTATTTTTATGCTCTTTCCTTTTTATCTATTTTATGTAAAGCACTTTGAATTGCCTCTGTGTGTGAAATGTGCTATACAAACAAACTTCCCTTGCCTTGCCTTCCCTTGCTGTGCCTTCCCTTGCCTTGCCTTGCCTGTATGGCTCTTATCCTAAAGCTGTTTGCAAGTGTGCCTTCCTGGTTCTCTTCCAACGCCTATGCCACAACAGTCACTGTTAGGAATGGTATTTTATCGTTCATGTGGTCCATAGCATTGAATTACACTGGATTTATGTGCCCAAACTGACAAGGTTATACTTTCCTAAGAAATGGTTTTGAATTATTATTATATTGTTATCTCTAATATGTGAGCAAGCACAAATTCCTTGCATCTCCAAATCATATGCAGTCGTGCTTTAATCGATTGTAGAAATATGGGCACTGAGGACCCATGTTTGTTTATTCAGTGATATACAGCCATACAAACTCAAATTTCACTTCAAGACAACATGAAAGCAAACACTTTAAAAATGACTATGGATAAAAATGGCTGAAATAAATAAAAAGGCTCATTTATTATTAGCATGCATTTTCAGTTAAATGTACTGTAAGAATTATAACAAGATATAGCCTGTAACAAGCACCAGTTCAGCAATATTAGACTGCTTGTATGAGTTGAAATTTCTGAAAATACATTTTAATATGTGAGGTAAACATCATTGATACCCAGACAATAATTTCTCGATATTTCGGTAAAAAAAAAAAGAAATACAAAAAAAGTTTAAAAATCATTCACTGGCGCAATGTATTCTGACAAGAAATTATCATAAAACACGTCCATTATTGAGAGGATAAAGGAACTTAAAAACAGTTCATTGTAATTAAATGCTAATGACAGTTACAGCATGAAGACTGTATCTGTACAGTCTGTAATGTGACTGAACCAAGTGCTAGACAGGTGGAAATATACTTACTGTAGAACAGAAGAATATCCAGTCTGTATCTCTCCTCTGCACACTGACCCTCAGCCTGCAGAGCACAAGCATAAACGTACACAAAACCGAAACTGCTTATACGTGGTCTTTCCTGAAGCATGCTGGGGAAGTGATGCATGATGTGCGTATTATTGGCTAACGCTCATAAGAAAAAATGGGGCCATACAGTTTGCACAATTTCCTGCCATCTCTGAAATAGCTACTGAACTTAAACTTTTTCTCTGTCATAGTACAATAACACGAACATGCTGAAATATGCACTGTTGAGCAATGTTGAGGATTATTATTATTGTTTAATTTTGAATTTTGTTAGATGTATTGCCACAGTGGGTGTTTACAGTGCAATCTATAAGTATTTAATACACTTTTGTATGTGTTTTTTCCCATCTGTATTCGAGCAAATTGAATTTTAATATTTTAAACAATAAATATGAATTTAAAGTGCAGACTGCCAGCTTCGATGTGTAAGTATTTATGTCTACATTGAGTGAAACATTTTGGAACCACAGCTCTATTCAGACACAGTCCCCCCCATTTTGAGGGGCCAAGTAATTGAACAAATGGCTGCACAGTTGTTTCTTGGCCAGCTATGTCACTACATCCTTGGTTTATGCTCAGGAAAGCTAACTAAGGTCTAGATTGATTCTAGGTGTTTCATTTTAATTTTAAATCTGTTGTTGTTGTCTCTCAACATCTCTAAACAATTGTGTCACTGCCTAAATGCTCACAGTGCCTGAAAGTGCACCGTAAATTAAAGAGACCCTCCGCATTCAAATTTTAAAGACAACAGTTTTTAAGGAAACACAACAAGCTCATATTTTTAATGGACCACAGCATCTGATCTCAGTTTTTCCATCTCCAGGGTTCTGGTAGTCATTGTCCTCTTCTTGCGTAGTCCCAGTGTGTTTCTGATACTTGTAAGTTGCCACACCTGCAAACACACACACAGACACACGCACGCACACACAGGCACACACACACATACACACACACACACGCATGTACATACACACACACACACGCACACACACACACAGGCACACACACACAGACGCACGCACGCACGCACGCACGCACGCACATTTTCATGGTCAACATAAAACAAGTCAACATAAAATAGTAACATTTCTCAAAATTTTGTCCCATTTTGTATATATCCTTCTAATAATGTTAAGCATTACAAATTGAATTAGGTTATTTCTGGCTTTGGCAGACTCTCATATTGTGAATTGGAAAAATAGGACCTGCATTTTACTGTCAGTCAAAGTTAAAGACAATTGTTGGTTGATCCAGTTCAATGGGATTGTACAGAGCATTTCAGCCCTTCAGCTGAGTCTGGGAGGTTCTCACCTCTCTTTGAACTGAGTGATTAAAAACAAATACAGATCTGATCCGTCCTGTCTTTACTACACACATCTCTGATACTGAGGGAATCTGCATACGTTTCAGAAATGTTATTAACCAGCGCAGTGACTCCCCCTGGTGTGTATTCTTTCTTTTGTGGATATATAATCTAGTAGTCAGCATACACAGACAAAATTAAATTATTATTTAAAAATGTTTATTATTATTATTATTATTTATTTATATACATTTATTTTAATTTTATTTATTATTATTATTATTATTATTATTATTATTATTATTATTATTGTTGTTGTTGTTATTATTATTATTATTTATTTTAATTTTATTTATTATTATTATTATTATTATTATTATTATTATTATTATTTTATTTATTTTTTTATTTTTTTACTTCTGCCATGGACCTCTTTTTAAGATGAGTCTGGTATAAAGTTGAAATGAAAATGAATGAATGATATGAAATCAGTAGCACTCTGAGACTGTATAACAGCGGAAGGCTTGAAAACACAATCCTGATGTTGGACCCCATTCATTTCAAAGAGTATTTTATGAAAAGGTAAAACGCTGATTCCCCACATTTGAAATGATTCATAACAGCCGGTACTCTGCCCCTCCACTTCCATTCAATCAAATTAAGGGCTCACAGATTCTGGATACACAACCTAATTAGTTAGGACGCATTAAAAAGTTGGTAACACTTTGAAGAGCTGTCTTGAAAGGTAATAACAGTCGTTACACCAGGCTTATAACAATGCTATGTAGGCTTTACAGTGTTGTTATGACATCAGTCATAAAAACATTTGTGTTCCGTTTTGTTTGTCTCTGCTGGGTATCTGATTGATTTCCCTCTGGTTCATCATCAGATTGCCCGTCTGTCTCCGGTTACTCACTTTTAAAAAGGCGTGGTTTGCCATTTTACCGGGGAGACTCGAATTTGCTCTGTACTTTTGGATTGTGATCATTTAGTTGATGATGCTTGTTTGACCTCATTTTAATTTCTTGCCTAGCCCTACTACTTTGATTGCCCAGTGGATTCTAGAAGGTGCTTGACCCCATTTTCTCCAGTCCTACCCTAACTCTCGTTTAGTCCCTTTATTCGCTGTATAGGGTGTGATCCCAGCTGGATAAGGATTCCTTCCCCTAGGATACCATTTTTGTAATTTTACTTTGTTGTTTTCCTTTGTTATTTTTGAAGGTTAATCTGGGTGGAATTTTACATTTTTACATTTTACATTATTACATAATAATAATAATAATAATAATAATAATAATAATAATAATAATAATAATAATGTCCAATGTGTCCGGTGCTCACTTTGAACTGGTGCTCTAATAATGCTCTTTCAGGCTCAGTTTTTGAATTTTTTTAATTTGAAGCAAGTGATCTCTAGGTTGGTCTTAATTCTTTTAACAACATGCAAGGCAAACAGGACGCAAGACAAACTGTAGACTACTTAGGCATACCTCCATTTTATTAAATGCTGAAATGAGTTGGCTTATCAAAAAAAGAAAAATGAACAAACAACTTGAATACTTTATTTAGCAAACAAGACAGTGACCACACAGTTAGAGAAATGTATGAATTAACTCTATATAGCACTTTTTCCCCCAGGCTAGCTCCCTTCTCTTTTCTGTGGCTGAGGGAGAACTATAATCTTCATCTAAAATAGTGAAAAGTGTAAAAGGTACACAATCCTCAAAATGATCAAGAGAATGAGGGGTCTGGATCCGCTAATGCTAATTTGTAGGGGGGTTTCCACAGCATTGGAAGGGTGTAGCATAACAACATCAAAATCAGTAGTTGGCAAGCCTGTGAAATGGCACTGAGGCTGGTTTTTGAAATGGCGGATATGCCAATGTTCAATGTTCATCTCTGTTTACTATTGGAGTGCTGACCAATGCGAGCACACCCTGAGTGTGGCATTGTTGCTGCACGTTCCGGCGATGACCTGAAGAAAGACATTAAGAAACAGACACAAGTATCGGCTGCTCCATGCTGGGAGAGGGATTCCCATTGCCCCAACAGGAACAACTCATCTCCCACTGTGAGGATTCAAGCTGCACCTCCTCCTGCTGGTCACCAGAGGGCGACATAACCATCACTCTGATTATGAGATTGTGCGTTCACCTGATAGCGATTCGAGAGTTAATGAATCACAACACTTATTCTGCCTTAGTTGCTTTGCTCCTCACTCTGTCTTGAGCCCATTAGCCTGCTGCTTTGTGCTGGCTTCTGATTGGGTGCTCTCTGAGCGTTATTCACAGCCTGGAGTATTTCGTATTTCCTGGAGTAGCTCCCTTAGTTTTCTGTACACTAATCTCCTGATTAAAGTCTCTGCTATTTTTTTTTTGCAACTCCATCCATGTCTCCAGCGGCCTTTCTATGCTATTGGGTTCACCACCACCACCACCGTTACACCCAGAGCCAGAGACCGGAGGCTCGTCTGGGAACCTCTTGACGCAAAGTTAGTTGTGTTTAGTCATCACAAAAATTAACTTCCCAAAATTTGTCCACAGCAAGGTGAATATTTCTTTTGGTAAACCACCGTAAGGCGGGCTGTGGAGGTTGCATACATTTAGCAAAATGTTTTATACCATTATAAATGTTTCAAATAGTCAGCAAATATTTCATACTTCAAATATTTCATGTTTTATACATTCAGCTGAAAGTCTCGTATGTTTAGCTAAATGTTTTATACATTTAGTTAAATATTTAGCTATAAGTTTTTTACATTAAAGGGTTGTCAGGGTTCTGTGTCTTCCCCCTGTTACTCCTGGTTGGGCCGCCAGATGGCGGCACCTCTGCTTTGTGTCTTGTTTAATTGTTTTATTGTTTTCAATTATCCCATTATTAGTTGCTTATTGTCTCGTGTTCCCTTCCCTCTCTATGGCCTGATTGTTCATTATGCCCTCCTGTGTCTCTTCTGCGTCGTGTCTATTTAAGTCTCCCTTTTCCCTGACTCAGGTGCTGGATCTTTGCTTGCTTGTTGCCTGTTCCTTGCCTGTCCGTTGCCTGTTGCCTGTTCCTTGCCTCCTCGTTGCCTGTTGCCTGTTCCTTGCCTGCTCTGTTCTCTATGTTTTTTTGGGATTTTTGTATTTTTGTTTTCCCGCGTTTTTTGGAGTTTTTTCTTTGTTTGTAATAGCCGCCTTGCGAGGCTTTCTGTTCCCTTTGTTCCCCTTAAGTAAAGTCTTTGTTTTGCCTCCTTTTG